>NC_070579.1:12552231-12669731 GCF_027409825.1 Scomber japonicus
TATACTACTTTGATTAAGTAATTGAAATAGTTAAATTCCTTATTACAATTTAACTAGTAATCTGTAACCTATTTCATTTCCAAAGTAACCTTCCCAACTTTGGAGCTGAGTCAAATGGCGCCCTGCCGCCCTCCTGCTGTGAGAATGTCAGCCTGACCCTTGTTTGACTGCCGAGTTCTTGACCTTTTCTGGAAGGCACCAATTAATTTTTTGCAAACAGGCCTTATATTTTCATTTGCCAGCGGTCTTTAATTAAATTAATAACATTATCACTAAATATCAAGGTGTAAATTAAGTCAGAAAATGTCAGATGGCACCAAATGAAATGACATCTAGGTACTGAACACGTGTTGGATGATCTGTAACAACACTGAGCCTATTCTGAAGGACACATGGTTAGTTTTCTGTGACCATATAGTAAACTAGTTCTTTTAAAATAGATAAACATAAAACTAACATGTGTTCTGCTTGAAAGTCATTTTTCTCCACTTTGGGTGTTGAGGAGCAAAGAAAAGAGGTTAAAGCATAAATGAAAGGTTCTTTGCAGCTGTTTGAGGAGGTGGGAAATGCATTCAACATATGTGTTAGACCGCTCCACAGGATACTTTTAACACAGCACAGTGATGCAGCTGTGATGTATGTACTGTATGAGTGTGTGAGTACCTGGAGGAGGGATGGGGAGAGGCCGGTTAGGTGCTTTCGTCTTTGTGCTCTTGGCGGGTTTAAATCCGGCCTCTTTTATTGCGGATGCAGATGGTGAGGGAGTAACAGGACGTTTGGGCTGGACAGAAAAAACATTTCTCTACTGTCACTTTCAAAACATGCATGCATATCATTCATGTTTTCCAGACATGTGTGTGTGTTTGTGTGTGTGTGTGTGTGTGTGTGTGTGTGTACCTGTGGAGCAGGAGGGTTGTCCATCTGAGGTTTTAGGATCTGTAAAGCTTCATCTCGAGCCGTTTGCTTCTTCTTAAACTTCCCTTCAGGTCTCCTAAACACATGCATACAGTGTGAACATCACACAATACAATTTAAAGGCTGTTCAACTACAAATGTGCTGCATATTCAGTAATGTCTGTGTTTGTGTTTACTGTGTAAATACAGTCGTTCTGGTGCTGTGCGCTCACTGCAAGCAGCAGCATCGCAAGCAGTGTCTGTTAGTGGTTTGTGATAACAAAGGCTTTGCAAGTTTTGTTTAAACATGCATGCATTTAATTCTGCGCCTGAAGATAACATCAACCGCTGTGCTGTATTTACAAGCAAAAATCAATTTACTGTAGAGCGACAAGAGAAGACTATGATTGCTGTGTGAAGTAATCAACTCTAAACATTTGGTCTGTATGTGTGGATTTGTGTGTTTATGAAATCTCACCTTTTTCCAGGAGGCAGTTGGTCTGATGGTGGAGGAGGGGAGTTGTACCTTTTGATAATTTCTTTAAAACAAAACACAGAAACAAATTAAAACAAAACATGAGAAAATGAGTAGATTATACTTTAATTTTTTTTTCTATTAGAGGAGCTTTTTAGTTTTAGCTATGTCAGTTACCCTGGATATCTTGGCTGGGGACGATGTGCTCATCAAACCGAGCTGAGTACTTCACCACCTCTCCAGCAGGGGGCGGAGGAGACGTTGCCACTGGGGCTAAAGTGCGCACCCACACACCCACACACCCACACAAACACAGAGAGTGAGAGAGAGAGAGAGAGAGAGAGAGAGAGAGAGAGAGAGAGAGAGAGAGAGAGAGAGAGAGAGAGAGAGAGAGAGAGAAACAGCCAGTCAGGAGTTTGACTCTTTCATTTAAAGCTCTTTGAACTCTAAAGACAGTCTCGTCAAAGGGACTGAAGGGACTTTCTCTCCGTTTGTCACTCTCTCATGTTTTCTCTCTCTCCCTCTTACCAAACTTCTTGGCTGGTTTGTCCTTGTTTATGGGGACGCCTGGAGCCTTCCTGCGAGGGACGCTGTCCTTACCTGACTGGGCCTAAGAAAGCCAAAGAGAGAAGAGAGAGGACGAGAGTTTGCACTCAAGGCTTTCGTACACATCACATTAAATATTAAATTTTCACAGACTAAATCAGTGGTTCTTAAACTTTTTCACATCAGGGACCCCTGAACGGACCCTCATCTGATTAAGATTTTTGCTTTTAGATGTTTACAGAAAGTTAATGAAACCCATGACCAAAATAGTCATACACTCTGTCACTGTGTTAATTATGAATGAAATTACAGTAAAAATAAATTATTCCTCTTTTTTTCTGGGGACCCTTGCAACTCCCTCAAGGACCCCTTGGGAAACCTGGCTCCCACTCTGAGACCACTGGACTAAATAGAAGATTCAGTATTTCATTGTTTTGATGTAGAAGGGACAATATTAGAGTAAAGGAACAAGACGATATATGTGTGAATAAATCTATTATCTTTTGTTACAAACAACAGAAATGTGACAAATTCTTATCTGCATGATTATTTATATTATGTCAAGATCCTTATTGTCTAGTTCACAATGATGTGGCGTTTTGAATGTTTGCAACCGTATCATTGCCTTAAAGTTTAGGATTATATATCATGATATCTAAAAAAGAGACTTTAAAGACACTACCTTCTTACAGTAATGCTGACACTAGACTCCACATTGATGAAACTAACCACAGATTCCTTAAATCTCTCATCAGTCCCTTCATAGTGCCTTGGAGATCCTGCCTGTGTATACTTGCCTTCCTCTGAGCATTTATGGACAGAAACTAGTGTTTCTAATCTTGGATCATCTGTTGACGCATTTTATGTAGGTGTTGCTCTTTTTATAGTTCGACCTTGGTGGCTATTGTCTCCTCTCCTGATTACACAGTGTGTCTTTTTCTTGCAAACAAACCTGTAATTCTTTCCAAAAACTGAAACAGCATTTTGTGCACATAATTAGTTTGTGGGAAGTGATGCTTGTGGGTTGGTTAATGCCATCTTTAATGAACTGAGCAGTCATAAATCATTATGTAATAAGTCTCGCAGTTACTGACCTGTGCAGACGGCTTCGCTTTAAGCTGTGGTGACTCAGTTTTGTTGGTTTTGTTGGAGCTTGTCTGAGGTCTGGGGTCGGCGCGGGGGGCTTGAGGCCGTGCCTGAGCCTCTGGCTGAGACCGTGGCTCAGCACGAGGCTGAGCTGGAGGCTGCAATGGAGTTTGTTCCTGTTGAGTAGAGGGAGGATAGGGGCTGGGTGGGATGCTTGCTGCAGCGTAGGGAGTTGGAGTGAAGTTAGCATAGGGGCTGGGTGGGATGTTAGCATACGGACTTGGAGGTATGACTGCGTAAGAGCTGGCGGGGGCATAGGGGCTGAGAGGGTGGTGGAGCAGAGGGCTCATGGGAGGGCTTGTGACAGGGGAGGTGGGGGGGCTTGTGACTGGGCTGCTGACCATGGCCATAGCCTGCATGGTCATCTGCTGGGCCTGAGAAAAAAAACGAAAGATGACACATTACATTGAAAACAAGAACGCTCCTTCAGCACTGAAACACATAAACAAACACAGATCCAGACAGAGAGTTTACCATGATGATGGCCTGCTGGTTCACGATCGCCTGCTGCTGCTGGGCCAAAACAGCCTGCTGGGCATCTGGAGGAGAGAGGAGGAGAAATACAGTAAACAGGCAAGGGAAATTATGTTTGACAAGTTTTTCTCTCATATTTCTCTTCACACCTGAAGAACCAGGTGTCACAGGAGCCACGGCAGCAACAGGAGGCGACATCACTCCTCCCACAGGGAGAACTCTCACAGCTGTGGACACACAAAAACACACACATACACACATCAATTTCCTGTCAGATTTTCAGTGTGTTTGTTTTACTGCACATGCTTTTGATCTACTGTATGAAGACTCTTAAGTTTTTCCAATGTGAGTACTTGTAAGTCAGTGTGTGTGTGAGAGTGAGTGTGTGTCTATTTGTGTCTAACCTCCAGGTGGAGGTGGGGGGCCGGTTGACTGTCCTTGCTGTTGCCACCTGTCTCCAACTCCCCCTGCCCCTTTCATCCTGCTGGACAGTCCTGCAGCTGACTCGACTTCCTGTGAGGAAAGACTCAGACTAGAACATCAATGCATAAATACAACAAAGACAGGAAAACATCTGACATCCAAAATCGGTAATTTATTATCAAGTGAACACTTTCAGTAAGCTTGAAAGGTGGGTTTGAATATAACTGGTATCATCTGATATATCCGTATATTGGGTAATATTTTTGCCAATAAATTGTGATGCCATTACATACTTCGTCCACCAGAGAGCGCTGACAAGTTTTTTCTTTATTGAAAAGATTCATCTATGATATGCATTTAATGAAAAGGGGAGGGCAAAAAATATTATCAGAAAATTTAACCCCTAAAATATCAAGCAGAATCAAGTCGTGAACAACAACACTGAGTCGTGTTTTTGGCTGCTTGATGAATGTAAATATTCACTCTCTTTTAGCTGTGTTTTTGGTGTCTACCCACTCCTGAGGGAAGTATCTGCACCATTAGCTGCTAAATGCTCCACTATGCTCACCAGCTAGTTGCTAACTCTGTATGTTTGCCGTTTGGTGCTGAATGGGTAGTGCACAGTAGGTTTTTAGAGCTCATTATCTGAAAACAGCTGCCAGAGTGTCAGGTTGGTGGGAGTGAACCAAACAGTAAACTTGTAGTAACTACAGTCATTTTAATCACATGGCGCTGCAGAGTCAGGAGCTCTGTAGGTTCATCCCTGTGAGTGATGCTGCCTTACATTAGCAGCTGTATTAAGTCCTACATTAAAAAAAACTAACAATCTTCTTAAATCCCTCAACTGCAGCTAACCCTAACCCTAACCCTAACCCTAACCCTTACTACTCCACAGTGGATCTGTATGCTCAATATGTAAATAATGCTACTTTAAGGGAAGTTTTGGTGATACAAGGAAGATACAGTATGAAAATGATTATTTAGGAATATTATGGAGAAACTGAGTGTTGGGAAAATACTTGGTGGATTTTGCTACAGGAATGATTTGAAAAGTGTCTATGGATGTTTTGTTATGACTCTGACTCACCATTGAAATCCATTATAACTGTTGTGAATCTCAGCTGCCGTCCTCTACAAAAGGAGTAAGCTACGAACTTCAGACACACCTTTAAGGCGGTATTTGACACTCAAAAGATTTAATTTTGGCACCGTGTTTCTTTAATCACTCTATTTGTTCTCCATACTACAATAGAGCAAGATACAAAGAGATAAAAAACATTATTTTTCAGATCAGAAGAGTTCCCATCTTAATAGCCGTCCCATCAGAAATCAGCCTCTGACCCATAAATCCACAGGAGTGTGTGTGTTTGTAGGCCATGTCTCATTAAATAGTAAGCCCTTCATTTGCCAGAGTGTCAGTTCCTCGTAAGCAGATCCCCACGTTGCCTGGGTGGGAAATCACCGTGGCGATCTAGTGGCTGTGACAGTTACGGTAACTGGGTAACGTAATAGGTTGCTGGGCGGGAGAGGTCTGTAGAACACATCTGATACATGCTAATTCCTGTCAGCCACATCCGATAGCACGGCTAACATTCACCACATCACCGTCTTAGCTGAAGACTGATAGATCCAACATGGCCTGCGTTCACCGCACTGTTGCCTCAGCTAAATATGGACGGATTTAGCTCAAGTGACAATCATCAGATTATCGCTAAAACCAGAATTAGTTTTGTTAAATTTGCATTATCTCATCATAGTTTTAATGAACAGTGAAGTCTTTCAGATCTCACAACAAACACTACAATTCAAACTATTCAAAGAGGATCATAACACAATTTACATATAAAGTGCATACACACAGGAAAATATGGGGTTCAGGGTCTTGCTCATGGACACATGAACATTGAACCACGCTACCTTCCAAAAACAAGAAAAGCCCTAAAAATACAGCTCTAATACAAAGTGTTACATAAAGGTTACACATAGTGACCTGCAGTAAAGGGCTGACAGAGGGATCCCCACTCATGTGGTTGAGCGTGTCAGTGTGACTGAATTATGTAACTTACTCCAGTGCTGTCAGACAGTACAGGGTCAAACAGGCTGTCGAGATAACGATCCATCCCTCTCTGAGGCTCCAAGCCTGTGAGAGGAGAGGAAGAGGAAGAGGAAGAGGAGAGGAAAAGGAGAAGAAGAGGAGAGGAAGAGGAAGAGGAAGAGGAGAGGAAAAGGAGAGGAAAAGGAGAAGAAGAGGAGAGGAAGAGGAGAGGAAAAGGAGAAGAAAAAGAGAGGACGAGGAGAGGGGATGAAGAGAAGAGGTGAGGAGAGGACAAGAGAAGAAAGGACAGGAGAGGACAGTAGAGGACAGTAGAGGACAGTAGAGGAGAGGAGAAGAGAGGAGAGGAGAGGAGAGGAGGGGAGAGGAGAGGAGAGGAGAGGAGAGGAGAGGAGAGGAGGTGAGAAGAGATGAGGGGAGAGGAGAAGAGAGGAGAGGAGAGGAGCAGTGAAGAGAGGAGAGGAGTGGTGAGGAGAGGTGAAGGACAAGAGTACACAGGACAGGAGAGGACAGTATAGGAGGGGAGCAGTGAAAAGAGGAGAGGAGAGGAGTGGTGAGAAGAGGAGAGGAGAGCAGAGGAGAGGAGAGGAGCAGTGAAGAGAGGAGAGTAGCGGTAAAGAGAGGAGAGGCGAAGGAGAGGAGAGGGAAGAGGAGGAGAGGAGAAGGAGTTACGGTCTACTTCAGAGGTTTTCAAACTGTGATGTAGGAGAGTTTGTGTGTTGAGGAAGAGACTTGAGGCAAAGACAGGTGCATAAAAACATGATGCTCTATAAACAAAGGAAAGTAATTTATTGAAGTCTGGCCGCTGATTTGGCCGCTAATCAAAACATGAGAGGCGTGATTGTGACTCGCAGCTGACAGATGCAATTAAGGTACTGCAACCTCTATAATGGCCTGACTGACGTAATTCCCAGTCAAATCTGAACACATAAACATGTTAAACATATATCTTTAGAATCACTGTGATTTACAGTTTCCTGGAATAACATTGCCTTTGATTGCCTTTCATCATGATTAAATGTCAGCTGAAATAAATCCACTTAAAAATCACTGAAAAAAGACTCACCTTCTAGCTCTGGAACTTGTCAGATAATCATCACATTTTTAAGTTTTCTTAAATATAATATTAATCCAGTGATAGTTGTCTGTGTATCCATGGGTACATTGAAAACAGGAAGAGCTAATAATTGATTAGCATAGTTTTAATGGTGCCAATATCCCACAATATTTAAACAAGTGTAAAATAAAAGGCTCAAATTGTAGCTCATAGATAAATAACTGGGACAGGTGGAGACAGGAGAGGGTGCAGTTGTCTCAGTTTTGAGGACGGGGGTTATTACAGTGTCAGACTTTGAAAAGAGCTGGTCTACTTTGAAAACAGTGTATGTGCATGTATGCGTTTGTTAACATGCCCACCTTGGCTAATGAACCCATCTGAGCCGGGTATGGCTGAAGATAAGACACCATCATTCATATCAAACCCTCCACCCAGCAGGCTTCTAGAAAACAAAGAGACAAAAATAATTCAGCCACTGCGTATGTATATAAATTTAACCATTGTCATTTGTGAATATCAGAGTTTATGTATATGAATGTGTGTGTGTGTGTGTGTGTGTGTGTGCGTGCGTGTGTGTGCGTGTGTGTGTGTGCGTGTGTGTGTGTGTGTGTGTGTGTGTCTCACATGCTAGCATTGGGCCGCACTCTGGTCGGCTCCTGTGCAGAGATGATGAAGTAGCTGCTGTGTTTGGGGAAGTCAGCAGGAAGCTCTAGGTCTGACATCAGATCCAGAACGTAGTCCGAGCCCTCCAGCTCCACCCACTGAGCCGGCTCCTTCAGCAGCACCGACCAGCCTCGACGGCCCTCCACCACACTCCTATAGACACACACACACACATAAAAAAACACACCCACAGACATATCAGTTAAATCAAATTCTCCTGATTTTCATTTTCTCCTTTACTTCCATTTTTTCAGTCTATCTTTATAACCCAAAATTGTACCTGTGTTGTAAGATGTCTTTGGCCATCTCTTCTCCTGTTGTCCAGGAGTGTAGAGGACACAGGAAGGACACACCTGAATGACAAATAACATACTCTAGATATGAAATATACCTTCAAACATAGTTGTCAACAACTTTAAGTGATGTGGGGTGTTTTATCGGTATAAACCAAAATCATCTTCATTCAAATCATGGAATAACAAACCCCCTTTCCCCCCCATCATCTGTCTGTGAAGATTCACACAGACACCACCACCCACAAACAGACACAAACACAGCCAGTGAACCGTAGCGAGTATCAGGTGTTGTTTAATCCTCAGTAGACTTGCCAAAAGGCCACAGGACAGATTAGCTGGATGAGAGGAGGAAATGAGAGAGGGACAGATAACTCTTCCATGCTGAATAGTGCACACACTGACTGAGCTCAGGAAAACAGAGAGGTAAGGTTGGGTCAGCGAGAAACTCAAAATACACAAGCTTCAGATTTGCTACACAGACACATATCGCTGGTCTCTGTTATCTTTAAGATAAGAGAGTTGCAGCCTGTGATTTAGACTGTCAATAACACAAGGCTAATCACCGAAATATAGTAAATACTTTAAAGAAAATTGATTATTGATCGAATGTTTATTGTGAACAAATTTACAACAAAAACTACAGAGATGAAATGAAAAGCATAAGAAACAGTGAAATCAATAAATAAACAAACATGCCTGAAAAGGACTAGAAAGAAGTGAAAGCTTATGTAATCCTACCCCGTCTCCACTCTCCATTAATTAATCATATTTTTCTATATATTAACATATTATGGTATTGTAAAGGCAATTTACAATAGTTACAAAGTTAACAATAGGATGGGTTGTGCAAAGTCATTTTGGGTGAGGCAAAAAAAAAACAGGATTCATAAACACACGTGAATTAATATGACATTAATTCCTAATTGTTTTCTATACACTCATATATCTGCACATTGACTAATAAAGATAAACAAGGCAGATTAAAAAAAAAAATTGCAGGCAGGCAGAAACATTAATAAAATGCTTACAGTGTTGAATCTGTATAGATGGTGTCACTATGTGTAAAAAGATCACTTTATTCTCTCATTTCGATCCACCCATAAATTCTGCAACCAACCTAGGATGAGATAAAACCACCTCTTAGACTATTGAGTTATATGTGTTTCGTGTGTGTTTTCTCACCATCGAAGCAGTGGATGTGCAGGACAGTGTGAGCTCTCTTGCGATTGGCGGTCCACTCCAGCAGGCAGGGCGGGTAGGTCCGGACGTACTCTGGCCCGACGTTCAGCCGCTGCAGAGCCTGGAGCAGACGGTGCTGACACACACAGTCATAGCCCTCCGGCCCGTAGTCAGAAACAAACCTACAACAAGAACATATGCTTTCACAACAGATGAAACTATACGGATTGCGTGGGTATTCACAGAAAAGTAGAGTTTACATTACCAAATAAAGACAAATACTGTCATTAATTTATATACAGTATAAGGTCAACATATTTTAATATCTGAGTGTGTGTCTTACTTCAGAAGGTACTTGGCCAGTCTTTGAGAGGGCAGGAAGGCAGAGAGACAGGAGGACAGGAGGAGCCAGCCACGCTCTGAATTCAAGATGTTGGGATTCCTCCACACCTAACAGAGAAAAGAGAGAAGAAAATGACAAAAATTTGACGGATAAAGGACAAAATTGGCTGAGATAATGAGTAAAGTGTTCTAATTTGTCATGTTTGGGGTTTAATTGGCTTGAAAAATTTAGCTGACTCTTACTTGATTGGCTACTTGAGCCAGGATTTCATCTCTGAGGCTGGGATTGGCAAGCCCTCGCTGGATGATGTAGTTCCCGAACAGGTTCTCCTGAGCCCCGTTCAGGTTAGGATCACCCATGAACCTCAGTATCTGTTAAAAACACGGGCACCTGAATTATAAAGGTTTCAAAACTCTCCACCTGTGCTTCGTATAAGCTAGATGTGTAGTTTAGACTTGCTTGCATTCAATCTGTAGGTATTTGTACATAATTATTTGGCAAAGATATGTGGAAGAGAACCCCATTAATCTACTGACCACAGTGGTAAAATGAAAATCTGTACACATTTATTTAATTATATTAGCTGTTAGACGAACCAACATATCTAAGTTTTTTCTTTTATTCATCAAACTTGCAGCTGCTGGACATGTGAATTTGTCTGGGTGTAATATCCTGAAATAGTGCAACTTTGCTGCTGACTTGGAAGATGTGGATGCTGGAGTTTCCCAGCAGCATCTGAATGCAACATATACCAGAATGAAAATGTTCAGGGCTCCTTGTTTCAGCTCCTCATCGAATCTGATCAGAGAACTCTCCAGTGGGGCTGTCACCATCCCAAACAACGGCTCCTACAACACACACACACACACACACACACACACACAGCTTAGGAACAGTTAATTGGGCATGGCTTGTCCAATTGAAAAAAGGTGATTTGGGGTCTGATGAATGTAAGTCTGTGTAATTTCCCCAAAAGTGACCAACCTGATATATGTATGTGTGTGTGTGTGTGTGTGTGTGTGTGTGTGTGTGTACCCGAAATATGGCCCGGATGTAATGTGTCATGAGGTAGTTGTTGATATCCAGGGGCAGGGTCAGCTGGGGTTCAACCTGAACTTTTGGAGCCTGGACCACCGCCAGGCAATCAGAGTGCAGCTCCTCACCACCTGTACACACACACACATACACACACACACACACAGCAGGATAAGTGTCATAACACAAATACAAGAGTAAATATTGTTGAACCCACCTGCAAACATCTGTAATGGAAGTTTATTTATAGCACATATGACTGGATATCACTGTGTGCTATACATGTGTGTCTTTGTGTGTGCGTACCTGAAGCCGCCTGCAGCAGGGCTGCCAGCTCAGCAGGGATAGGCAGCGTTGTAACATTCACCACTTCTCTATTGATGCGATCCTACACATTGCAATTCACACACACACACACACACACACACACACACACACACACACACACTTATATTACACTTATGCCACATCTTCATCTTTCCTCAAAATGTGACCCTCCTCCATCTGACACTTTAACCTTTTTCCATCCGTCACTCACCTCCTCCGCTTTCCTTGCAGGCTCCACAACTGTCTGACAGAAAGACAAAAGTATCATCTTCACACATTTGTTCATTTTTTTATTCATTTTTTCCCCAACACTTATTGTAAATGTTATCAGAAACACTGTGCGCATACCCTCATGTAACGCTGGCGGTTGACAATGAGCAGCACAGTGGAGCGAAACCATATGATGTACTTCCTTCTCAGAGCAAACTTTTTTCTGTTCAGGTAAATGATATAAGAAATAAATGATCAAGATAAAGAGGAGAGAAGAAGTAAGGAAGGAGGCGTTGTTGTAAATCTGAGTAAGAATTAATTACAGTTCCAGTGCACGTTTTAAAAAATGCAATAATTCGTACAATTTCACCAAATTCATTAATGCATGACCACTAATCTCTGAAGTGTCATTACAGATTCAAAATGTCTGACCTTGATTTTATTACCATATTAGTGCCCTCATTAAGCTCGAAGGCTAAGTGAATTTTCAGACATTTAAATAAAATGTAAATTTGCGTAATGTCTCCTGGGTTTTACAGACTGGCAGTGAGTGAGAAGTAAGAAATCACCTTTGATGGATGAGCATGGCCTGAATCCTCTGGCCCTGTCTCCTCACATCAAGGACAAAAGAGCCAGGTTGTCTGTGATAAGCTTTGACCTATTTGGCTCTGTGAAACCAGACGCTAAAACCTGAATTGCCGAGCTCAGGACTGAAACTCCAGACTCAAGCAGCGTGAAAGCTAAAACACTGATGTGTCAGGTTAAAAATTTCACTTTAGGTTCACAGGGGAAAAAGACTAAGACTATACTACCAATTCAAGTGTATATATTTAATATCTCCCCCGTGATTAACAGCATACTTTTATGTTTTTAAGAAGTAAAGACAATTTTCTGATGTAAGCCTGTGTGATGTAAGTATATCTTATTTCACTTTACTTTAAGGAGTCAAATAGTCACATACGCATATATTAGCGGCTGATCTTAGGTAGACATTACCTGGCCACGTAGCCTCTGCAGCGAGCTTCAAAGTGGGTCATACAGCGTTTGAACTTAATAAAGTTCTTTCTAATAAAACACATGCGGGTGTATCTCTGCAGCATCTTGGCAGCAATGTTCAACAAACGGTCACGCTTCCCCTCCAACTGCTGGTACAGCTCCTCTTTTAGGAAAATCTAACACACACATACACACACAGAGAGAGAGAGAGAGAGAGAAAGAAAATACACACAAATCCAAATGTTTTTATTTTTATGTGTGATTTATTTGACCTTGGCATTTGTTAAGGAGCCAGCTTACCTTGCTGACTCCCAGCTGATACGAGCCCTTCTTGATCGGTCCGAGGTTGTGAAGCATAACGACACAGTTTTCTCCGTCGGCTGGTGGAAGATCCCTCAAACAGAGCAGGGCTTTATACCTGTTTGCACACACACGCAAACGCACACATTTAATATGTTGATCCAGTTTGAATCCGTGAAATTAAATAGAGGGGTTTAGTATTTGTCTTCACTAGTCCAAGTCAATATGTCCAAATCTAAGTTTTAGGTCATTATTGATTTTTCTAAATTGGGAACTGTTTGTATTTAGCTGTGTCGAATCTAATTGACCGTTGGGATCCGGGACTGTTTTTATATCAAGTGAGACTACTTTGGCAGCCAGTGGCCAGAGGTGCTGAGGGATCAGTTGATTCAGCTGGTTTCCTACTGCTAAAGCTGGCAAGTACCAGATGGTTATTTCAGCATGAAGAAATTGGCCTGAGAAAATTCAGGCACTTCAGAAGTAAAGCATAAACAACTGTTTCACTTAATGGGACATTGAGGTAGTCTATATTATATTTTAGCTTTTATATGAGTTAAATATTCAACTGTAAAATGTGATGTAAAACTAAATTATAATATAAAAGTCTGGAAAAGTGACCTACCTGGACAGGAAGCTGTGAAACTGCAATCTGATTGGATAACCCTCCCTCCGTATTTGGATGGTCTCCATGATACCAGAATAATGCAACTGAGTATTTATCAGCTCCATGTCAAACACCCCTGGCTCCTACACACACACACACGCGCGCGCACACACACACACACAAATACCACAAATTCACACACACAAGCTGAATATTACATTTCTATTACGATACAAATTGCCACCGCAAACCTGCACACGTCAACCAACTTGCAAATTTATACCTTATGATGGTTTGGCTTGATGCATCGCACAAAATAAGGGTTACACCTGTCACAGATAGATGAGAACGAATAGATGATAAAAGCTTAGTACATTAGTCCTGTGCAGGGAAAGCAACTTTTCAACTGGAATGAAAATGAGGAAACAACTTTCTGAGTAGAAATCTGTGGAAAATGGTTGTATAATGTTTTATAGTTGTTGGAGCTGCATATGAACTGTTTCAGATTGAAAGATCTCAATAGGCTCTGTTTTTAACAATATGAGAAGGGGACATATCTCACGTCACACAGACACAGTCTATATTTATATTCTGAGGCTCCGCTGGAATATCTTTGTATGATTCACAGTTTAAAAAAACACCTTATTTATCTTATAATGGCCCTCTATAAGCGCCTCAGTTCAGCCTCTGTCTGAAACAGGCTGTTTTATCTCATCTCTCTTTAAGACCCCACTCTGTTTTGATTGGTTGGATGCATTTCCGCAGCGGCGGCTAAGGAAGCAACATCAACCAACTGTAGTAGCAGGATTTCACTTTCTAACCCTTTCTTTACTTGAAATGGAAACTTTTCAAATACATCTGTACATGTTCAAGCCTGAATCTGATAAGAAATACGCGAGTGGACAATGTTAGCAAACATTTTTGGGCATGTGTGAACAATCTGATAGGACCATGAGACAGAAGTAGAGGTAATAAATAAATCACATAGTGAAGCTGGAGCCTGTTTTTTTACTTGCCCGGAGTATTTTACACATGTTTACATTAAGTTTTGGACCTTTGATCATGTTTAACATCGACATCCAACATCACTAAAAAGATATACCCCCTTGCGTAAAATATGTCTTCTAAAGATAAATGGCTCCTACAAACACTGCCACCACAGGTTTGTAAGACCGCCAGGCAAAACTAATTGTTCAGAACTCATTATCTATTCAGGCACAAGGCCATAGTGTAGATTTGGGCTGGAATCACTCTCACTCTTTTGCTCATTCTCTATTCCCTAATTGACTTTTTGTGTTTAGGAAGGCTAAACTGGATACTTTGCTCACAAGGAGGAACAAAGTGAAGGACTATTGGCTGGTAGACCCAGTGTAACTGCTGAAGGGGTAAATATGCTTATTACTGTCTGATAAATGAGACTGTTTGCACTGTGGAGGAGGAGGAGGAGGGTCTCTGTGTATGTATCTGAATGTGATGGCTTGAAATCATGTATCAAGTGAGTATGCTGGTCCTCTTATGATGAATTATGTGGTACAGGGCTACAGCTGTGTGTGTGTGTGTGTGTATGTGTGTGTGTGTGTGTGTGTGTGTGTGTGATTTTGGTTTATTATACATTTTTGTCAATGGGTAAAAATCTGTATGTGGTGTTATTTTTAAGTGCCTTGTTTTTTTTATTTCTTATTAAAGGACATCAAAAGCCGTTTTCCTTTCTATATCTCACAGCTTCTGTCGGCAATTTCAGACACTTAGAAGTGACTCATCATTAATTTGTGTCACCGCTGACAGATGCAGTGTTAAATACAGTAACTTTACTTTCCATGACTGTCATTTCAAGAGCAAAGCCTCCAGATAATATGAGAATATTTTCATACACTCTGCACTCAAATAATTTGGCGTAAAAGTGAATACGATGGATAAAACTCTGTAAGAAGTTGGTTTTGAATACAGTTTTTTGTCAAGGCCAAAAAGTTAAACGAGTGTTGTTTTACTAAAACCTTTGCATCTTCTCCAGCAGCTCCTGCAGGCTGCTCTGGAACTTTGCGCTGACCGTGTTGGCCTGGTAACGACGTGCTGTGCTGCTGCGCCGCACGTTGGACCGCTGCTGAGACACAGAGTCCGAGTGCTTCAGGAAGAGGCTGGACACCATCTGTACACACACAGACACAAACACAGACGCACACACAACAACACAGAGGACAAAAAAAGGTCAGAGAGTGAAGAGTCAATGCCAAGTATCTTCTAATAGGGGATTCATTATTGATACTTGAGAGACTACACCAATAATTGTGAGTACTTTTGACTAATCTAATTGAATCAACCTACTGACAAATAAAAATGCATTTGTACCTGAAAACAAGAATTACTAAACAGGTACATGTATGTTTTTTTGACAGAATAGTTAAAACATACATAACATGACTTAACCCTCCTGTTGTCCTCAGGTCAAGGAAGGAAGGAAAGGAGTAAAGAGGGAGGAAGGAAGGAAAGAAGGAAGGAAGGAAAGAAGGAAGGAAGGAAAGAAAGAAGGAAGGAAAGAAGGAAGGACGGAAGGAAGGAAAGGAGTAAGGAGGGAGGGAGGAAGATAAGGAGTAAGGAGGGAGGGAGGGAGGGAGGAAGGAAGGAAGGAAGGAAGGAAAGGAGTAAAGAGGGAGGAAGGAACGAACGAACGAAAGGAGGAAAGATGGGAGGAAGGAGGAAAGGAAGGAAGGAAAAGAGGGAGGAAGGAAGTATGGAAGGAGGAGGGAGCAAAGAAAGAGGGGAGATGGGGAAGAACGAAGGAAAAATTAAAGAAAGAAGGAGGAAAGAAGGAACAGTCAAAAGAGACGGGGTCATAATAAAACAAGAGATATTAGCAAATCTCACTCTGTTCTTGCTCTGGATGAAGAGGTCTAAGACATCCTGGCGGACCATGTCAAAGTTCTTATCCAAGAACTTGTTCACCTGCATCACAAAACATCAAAACATCATTCAAACCAGGAGCTTTTAATATCATTTCAACATCAGAGAGACAAAAGTACAGCGGCTGTGTGCACATTAATACAAGGTATGAATTTGGATAAACTGAAATTTAATTATAAGACCTATAACAATGATAGTCAGGCAGAACTAAATGTAGAAATATCAGAGATGGATTAAATTAAAACTGTCTCCAATTTCTAGGACATTTTGGGTTTTTTTTGTTTTACACCTCACATGAACAAGAAACAACTTTATACTCAGCAGCAGTGTTGGAGACTCTGTGGGCACATGAATATCTCTTCTAATCTTGGATCATGTCAAAATATTTAAATTAATTTAAGAAGAAAGAAAGAAAGAGAGAAAGACAGACGGACTGATAGATAGATACCTGATAGGTGACCTTCCCTGCGTAGTGTTTCAGGGTGAACTCTGGCAGTGGCATCTTTGGCCTGGCATACAGCGGGTTGTTACCATGGTGATAGTGGCACTTCTGGAGGAAGGTGTGGTCTGTTGCCTAGCGACGAGTTAATATAGACAGTTAATGGTTCCTACAGCATAAACACATGTTGCCTGCGTGTTTGTGTGTGTGTGTGTGTGTGTGTGTGTGTGTGTGTGTGTGTGTGAGTCTCAGTGTCAAAAGCATGTTCATATTTCACTTTGAGCATTGGAGACACTTCATAATACGTTTATCTCTCAATGAGCTCAGTCACCTTCTTACATTAGGAGCCCCGGGAATAATGACAGCCGCAGACAGGCAATTAAGTCAGTATGTGGGATAGTTTTATATCGATCGGAGCTTCAGTCTCCTGGTTTATGAGAAATCCAATATGGGAGGTTTTTTTTAACTCAGTTTCTTGAGTATTCGGATCAGGAGTTATTGTTGGCTGTTACCGCTTTTTCCCACAGTACACCTGAATAATGCAAGATTTCAAAAGTTTCTTGTGATCTAATCTAACTTCATTTTAAGTACACTTGTTTTCCACTAGTGTCTGCCTCAGCTGATTGAATGATGAACTATTCAATCAATCAATCAATCAATTTTTATTTCCACCTACTTCTTACACCACTGGTGTAATCCACCACCTATAATATCCATTACATGTGATGTAGTTTGCTAATGTAACGATTTCAATTACTTAATCAAAGTAATGTAACTTAATGTACCCATTAAGCACCAAAATCTAAGTTCAGGTGTTTTTCATTGATACTGACATGATTTATAAAGGATAACTTATAAAGGGTAACTTTAATTTAATCACTAATTTTTTCTCAGTAACTGTAACAGGTTGTGATTATATTACATAACACTGTTACATGTAACTAGTTACTCTCCAACACTGTTGGACAACACTGTCAAATTTTTAAAAAGCCAATCAGTGAGTATCATTAACAGCTCTTTGCTTTAATTAAATATAGTTTGAATCAATCAATCTTATTTTCAATTGATTCACCTTCCTGTCAGCATTATTATTACATTTTCACTGAATACCGATGTCTTTGGACACTAATAGTTCAATTTAACAGGTGTGGGTGTACCTGAGGGAAACCGCACTGGTCATCCAGTATGCGTAGTATCCCATGAGGCTTAGCAGCAATGAGGTCAAGGCAGGCCTGGTTGTGGCTGAAAGACTGCTGCTGCCACTCAATCTGCTCCCGCATGTACTCCTCCTACACAGCAGAGCACAAAACAACCATAAAGTTCATCAGCTGGTGAATATAAAGCTCTTCTATCTCTACTGTTGGGTCCCAATTTTCACTTAAATTAAAGTACTGTTGGTTTGTGAGATTTAATGACCTTGTGGGCTCATGAAAGCTGTTCTGAAATGCATGAGAGTCCAATTACAAAAACAAAAGTATCCTTTGACTCTACATTAACACTTTTTTCAACGCTGAATTTTTTAATGCTTAACTAGAAACAAAAGTGAAGTAGGGTTGAGGCTGCTCTGATTTAAGGATGCAGACATGCGTGTACTAAACCAATTAGCATTCATTTGGTGTGTTGCGGGTCAAAAAACATTTGGTTACAACCAGGAAAAATGTGTCTGGAAAGTGTTTTTTTGAAGCTATAATGTAGTGTTTCGACAGTATTTCATTCAAGGTTATTAACAACATTTTACAACAGTTCTGACATCTTGATCTGAATGTTGTAAATGGATGGATCTTAGCTCTGTGCTGCTAAAAGTTGAAGATTGATTGATTGGTTGGTTCAAAGTTATGTAAGTACCCATCATATCACCAAATAAGTCCTTACTGGGTAAATTGAAATATGTGTATGAAAATAAAAACACCCAGTTTCCCTGACCTGCTCCTCCTGAAAGACGACACGGTTAAAGTAGAACTGCAAAGTTTCATTGGCGTAGTTGATGCACAGCTGCTCAAAACTGTTCACCTGTAGCTCCTGGAGGGTAAAGAGAGGAGATATCGGGGGTTAGGGGGGTTTGGGTGGGTTCATTATCACAGGTCAGCTGAGACACATCTGTGCTGTAAGATTACTGAGCGAGAAAGTTCTTTAGTGTGACCTCAAATCCATATATGTCCAATATGGAGATGGAGAGGGCTTCGTTGCGAGGGTAGACCCGTCCATTGATGCGCTCTGTCAGCCAACTAAACAGCAGCGAATACAGGATCTTGGCAACGGCATCTCTATGAAAAACACACAATAAGGTTTCTATGGAAACAGAAAACCCGGTTCCTATGGAAACAGAGGACATCTGAAAAATCTCTTCCCCAGCCCTGACGTCCTTTGTCCTCACATGCCTCTACCAAAGATTGAAAGAGAATATCAAAGAGTCTTCACTCCCTCTCAGCAGCTTCCTGGTATGATTTTTAAAGAACGGTTAAAAAAAATGAGGCTTCAAAAGCTTCAAACAAGCCTGTCAGAAAGGCTTTTATTTCAGGTTATTCCAAGTAGGTGCATACTACTTAATCTAACAGATAGTACATTCAACTTTTACCCACCTTGCATCCACAGCACTCTCCACTGTGAGCGGAGTGTAGATCTTCTCTCGTACTGTATCCTGTGGGTCAGACACACCTATTAAATTCTTAAAATGTCAATGAAAGTGTCTATGAGTGTGGTGCGTGTGTGTGTGTGTGTATGCGTATGTGTGCGATTAGTTTATGGGAAATGTATCTTACTTACTGTCAGTTTGTAGGTGACGGACTTCTGCAGGCCATCAGGTGAGACCTGCAGCAGCTCAGCCACCACCCTGATCTCCTGCGCGCTAACCACCGACGCGACCTCCTGACCTTCACCCTGCAGGGACGCACACACGCACACACACACACACACACACACCACACAACACACACACACACACACACACACACACACACGGAGGCATTCCCATTTGTTATTACCGTCATCTATCAACATCACCATCATCACTCAGCCGTGAAACTAAATGCATTTATGTAGCATATGTGTGTGTGTGTGTGTGTGTGTGTGTGTGTGTGTGTGTGTGTGTGTGTGTGTGTGTGTGTGCGTGAGTGAGAGAGAGAGAGAAAGAGAGAGAGAGAGAGAGAGACCTGGTATGGCTGGAAGTAGACGTTCCCCAGGTGAAGGACAGAGGAGAGAAGTCTGTAGATGCCGTTCTGCTCCTCTGGAGTGAAACACAGGATGTCCATGGCACTCAGCAGTCGCCTGAAGTCCTCCCCGTCATCCTTGCCCTCTATGGTACAGTCCCCTCCCTGCATACACACACACACACACACACACACACACACACACACACACACACACACACACACACACACACACTTACTTAACAACAACATACTCACTCTCAGCCTGTTTAATCACACCTCTAATTAAAGAGTCACTTATCATCAGCTGAAAGTCTTGTTTTTGACAACCACCAAGAGGTTAACTTCTCAACTTTTGCTGCAGTGATGTAGGAGTTTACTTCAGTACACCGTGACATAACTACCGGGTATTGTTACCGGTGCAACTGACCTCACTTTTCCAACTTTACTGGTGTTACGTTACTCTTTAGAAAATAAGCCACAAGTGCTTGTAGTAGTGGCCACAAACTCACACACCAGTAACAATGTAAATAATTAAAGATCACTGAATCAGGCTTACGCCATCAGAGAAGTGACAAATCTAAATATATTGGTTCAACAAACCACAAGTCAGTCTCTATAAAAGTATTTAGACACATCAGTGCTTTGAGATAGATGCTAATGATGGCTTGCTAACATGGCCACAATGACAATGGTGTTGTTTAGGTGTAACATTTACCATGTTCCCCATTTCAGTTTAGCATGTTTGTAAATCAGCACTAAATACAAAGTGCTGCTGAGGCTGATGGGAGTGTCATTACTTTTGCAGGTGCTTGGTCATAAAGTATTGGACAGATTAAAAAATGTAACTTGATGGTGGCACGAGATGAAAACGAAGGATTTAGAAACCTTACTACAATTCATCCCTGTGGAACATAAATGTATACCAAACCCAAACTAAAAACCATAAATGTCAACCTACTGATAGTGCTAAAGAAAAAAGCCAGGAGATCATTACAGTCTAATATAATATCAGAATATTTCTATCTGGAGCAAAGTAGTGAAAACCAACATCTCTACAGCCATGCAGCTACACGAAACTAAGTCCTATACGAGTCATACATCAGTCATCAAAGCCTCACTAGATAAACACAGTAAGAAGTTATGAATGTAAATTCTGTTAGTTACATTTATCTCTCAACATATTGAAAAAACAGTTACTCCAGACTGCAAAGGTTACTCGCTCTATATTCACGTACCACAATGAATTTGTGCCATTAATCACTTTGTAGGATAAATGTCACATTTTCAAAAAAATGACATCTCATTTGTTAATGTTACTGTGAAATTGATTACAGTGACCACTCCTTATTTGTGCCCCGTGTGTGTGTGTGTGGACAAGAGTGTAGTTCCTCTTTCTGTGATCACCTGATTCAGATAGTAGTAAGTCTCAGCTTCCTGCAGATACAGTGAGCGCTTCTCGTGAAGAGGAAGACCTGCCAACATCTCATAGAAGATGTGGTAGTTCCTCTCCGATTTGGCCTGTGGATGAACACACACACACACACACACACACACACACACACACACACACACACACACACACAGATGTGTGAAATCAACAACCCAATGGACACTTCACATACACAACTAGAAATCGCCCACAATTTAGAACTGTGGTTGGAAGAGACTGGCATGGATAGGGACACAATTAGATACAGAGCATCATGTTAGACACTTCTCATGCCGTCTGCCTCTAGAATCTCCTCTTTCTTACAATGACTCAGGTGTAAGAAGACTCCACTTGACCTGTTGTGCGTGAGTGTGTGTGTGTGTGTGTGTGTGTGTGTGCACGCAAGCTTGTGTTTTTCACCTGAAAGACAATGCGGGACTTCTCCAACAGGTACTGAGACGTTATGGCACCGCTGATCACACCCCTGGTAAATTACACATAGGCAGGCACACACACAGACACACATGCATGCAACAACGCACACGCACAGACATAGACACACATACACACGAACACACACACAAAGTGAGTCCAAGTTAAGTAACAGGTCATGCATGTGTAACGAGATAGGATCTTCTCTGTCACTGTTCTAGCAAAAGATCAACTACTCATCTAACTGTGTTACTGGGACATGTTAGCATATCCACCACTAAGCCTCCTGTTTGTGTGTTTGTGTGCAAATGATGTCATAGGTAACCACAAACCTATTGAGGGTTAAGATAGCACACAGGCACATATGTTAGCTTTGTTTTTCATGTTAATCCCAGAGAAACTAAAGTGAGTTTGCTCTGTTGTTGCAGGTAAAAATCTCCATGGAGACAATGTCATTGAAGTCTGGTATCATGGGTTTAAAATGAAAAACTCATACAGCATTATATTAGCATCTGTACATTTCATTACATTAACACTCAAAATCTACTTTTTGAAGCTCATCCGGGGATTTCAGGGTTTTGATGTCAGTGCTGCATGCTGAAATCTTCAGTTGGAAATTATTTCAACAGATTTGATCAGTTCCAGGTGCTGCCCAGCGGAGAAAATTTCCCATGAGGAGGGCAAGAGGGACTTGTTTCCACTAACTGCTGCTACTATGCTTGCTGTAGTTTTAAAGATTTTTATTTTAAGCTGTCTCTTGAGTCTGCTTTGCATCTAATAAAATGTGTAGCCATGTGTGAGAAATTCATCCACATTTTCTAGTCTACATGTTTTATGCAAATCCCTAACTGATGATGACGAGATGAGGGGAGAAAAAAAAAAGTAAAATTGATGTTTCTTCACTTTTTGACTGCATTTGTGGAAGGGTTAGGGTTGAAAATACTTACCCCTCCATAAAGATCTGCATGAACTTGCCAAAGCGTGAAGAGTTGTCGTTGCGCACTGTTTTGGCATTCCCAAAAGACTCCAACAGGGGCGTGGCCTCTAGGATCTAACCAATAACCACATGCAAATGTTACCATGGCTACCTTTAACAGGGATGCAGGGATGGTATCTCACATAAGAGACAACAACAAGTTTAGGAATAGTTTACCTCTATCTGTTGGGACATGGTAGAGAAGAAGAGAGAACAAAGGAATAACCGTTAGCTTAAATGACCACAGTATGAGCTGTAATTGTTAGCATGCGTGTATCTATAGTTACATCATCTACCAGATGTGTACCTGTTGTGTGACGTTGCGTTTGTGATGTATGGCTGTCAGATAACGCAGGATCAGTTTAGTAGCTTCAGTCTTTCCTGACCCGCTTTCTCCGCTGTAATAACAGTTAGTCTTTAACAGCACTTCTTTTTCTTTATCACACATAAAGAGTTGCACATTCTGGAGAGGATAATAAAACATAATAAGAATGTAGATGGGTTGCTTTTCATTAGGTTAATTTTTTTCTTCCCAGTAGCATTTCACTGACGTTAAAAGACAAGTTTGAGTTTTAGAGTTTTTCTCCAAGTGCTAGCTGATTGAAATGAGCATCAAATTCAAGGTGTTACTCAGCCAAAGTCTGTGCAGTATTTCATACCTGATCACAATACACTGGTCCTTTTTGGCATCCATCATGGTGGTATATGACAAATTAGCAATGGCAAAAAGATGACTGCAACACAACAAAACATATTTTTAATTAATACATGCATCCGGATGTGTACTGATTGTGTAAGTGTGTGTGTGTATATGTGTGTGGATGTGAAGTGGTAGTGAAATCCATAACCAAACTCTCCCTTGGCAACCAACCAACAGCAGTGTAATAGGAACCTCTTACTAACACCTGAGAGTGCTGGCATTTACACCTCTATTTACCACCATACTATATCTCAGAGCACAGCTTTAACATATGTAGACATATGTAATACAACAGTGCAATCACACACAAGCACACACAGTCTCAACGGCAAAGTTAAAGGTTACACAGTTATGCTTATCTACTTCATTCAGAGCTAGAAAGCACTCAGAGAGCTTATACCTAAATATGTTAATTCAATTATAATAGAAAATGTTAAACTGAGTCTGTGTGAGAAATAAGTGCAATAGCTCATGAGAAAATTGTGTAATCATTTCAAATAAGCAGAAAAAGTCATTACTTGTTATTTTGCCAGCTTTCCACCAAATTTAACTATAATCTGCTGACAAGATTTTCACATATTCTCTTAAACAATCAGGATTGAAAACATAACCTGTACTGAGGCAGTTATGTTATATTTAAGCGTACGGGTAAATAGTTTAGACACACACACACACACACACACACACACGCAAACTCTCAGGTCTTACGGAGGGTTGTCACTCAGGCCACAGCCCTCATACTGAAGCACCATGTCTGTGCCATAAATGTTGAGCAACTTGTAGGGGTTCACAGACACGAGGATGCTACCTATGTAGGTCTGTATGGAGGGAAGAGGAAAAAAGAAAAAGACAAATAGTGGGAAAATGGATACAACTGGCAAATCCGTGACATGCAGATTGTATTTTAAAGTAATTTTTTATATGCATATTAGAAATGAAGCATACATATACGAGTTCCTGGTCGTAGCGTTTCTTCAGGTTCATCAGAACTGTGGTCTCATTCAACTCACTGAAAATAAACACACAGAAAATGGAGAGTACAGAGAGCATATTGACACGCTGTAGCAGGATTTCCACGCTCACATTGGTTAATATAAATTACTTCTCAATGGCTTTGAAAAGTCTTTCTCTGTGAAAATTGGCAAATTTCTGAGATAGATAATAATGTCTTTGAAACTGCAGATTAGCAAATAAGACAAATAACTCATGGAGGGGTTCCTTTGGAGTTAAGTGATGATTATAAGATAGACATCAGCACGGGTGTTGCATTTGCATTTTAATAAAGTACTTATATACTAAATGCTGGATATTTCTTTCTGAAACCCACACATTTTCAATTATTCAAAAGCCTCCAGGCACACTGGGAGACACACACAAAGTGAATTGTCGCTTGAAGAAACTGAAAGGAAATGCATTGAAATGACCTGTCGTGCTCTACGCTGGAGCATCAGAATGCCTTTAAGTGTGTGACATAAGTGAACAAGCTGTGAGGCTGTTTGTTAATACTGGATTGAGCTTACGGCAACTGTGTCATGTCCTCCATTCCCTCTGCCCAGCGCTTCACCCTGTGGCCTGTTGTGGGCATGCTTAGGATGGAGTAGAGCTGGACACACACACACACACACACACACACACACACACACACACACACACACACACACACACACACACACACACACACACACACACACACACACACACACACACACACACACACACACACACACACACCATGGTATGTAATTAGACTAACACTGTCATGCAACATTGTAACAGCTTAAGGGATATAGTCATTGCTTGATGCAGAACTGATGTAAGATGACCAGAAATCTTCATATTTTTGTTTGTGAACTTGAAAAATGCTTATTCAGTGTCTCTCTACAATCATTCCCCTCCAAAATAATTGACCATTCATTAAAAACATGATATATAATTTGTTTACTACCTTGTCATACCACTTTTGACCAGGTACCCTCTGTCTGTCAGGGGTCCAGTCTGGATCCTGAGGTTGCCCATCCACAGTTCGAGGCAAGGGTGAATATCCTTCCAACATGCCGTACATAGACCACTTTGACAGATTCTGGACTGTCCCATGTGGCAAAACTCTTTCAGCTGCCCAAATGTCCTCCCCTCCTTCCCCTCCTCCTTGAGCATTCCTGGCCCAGTGGCCTGAGTGTGGCCCATATGGAGGAACCACAGCATAGCAATTATCTGGACCCTGCAGTGCCGTTGGTGCCCTGTATGAGGCGTACCGAAGCTGCTGGTTTTGGATAGCATCATCCAACTTTGGGTTGTTGAACCGTCGTACAAGAGGAGAGCTATCTGGAAGCCTGTAGAGCAAGAAATGATTCTCTTCATTAAAGAACATATGACACGTATTGTAAAACACACAACGAACAACATCCAAAATATGCTGAATTGCGATATACTTGTGATCTGAATGGAAATTCACAAGTCTTTTCTATATATATGGCATTTCCACCACAGGAGCTTCCCCAGAGACCTGTAGCAGTTTGATTACAAATGCAGACCTTTGTTGGGTATCAAACCTGTCTCTGCCCTTTTCTCCATTTCCTGTCTTTCTCTGCATTATAGTTCCTGTCTTATTTTGCTCCCCTACTGTACATTGCTTAATGTTTCATCTATTTATGCTTGATTATTGTTTTTATTGTGCTTTTGTGTATATTATTTTGTTAATATTGTTTTACAGTATGTGAAGCACCTTGTAACTGGTTTTAAATGGTGCAACAGAAATAAAGTTTATTATTATTATTATCATTATTATCTCCTTTTCAACAACAGCAATTCTGTGCAACACCTGGACAAGCCTATCGGGTCATTTTCTGTCCTATTTTTCATTAATAGTGTTTTTACTCACCTGTAATTGACACCACGCATTTGCTCATTCCGTAGTATGGAGGCAACGTTAGGAGTGGTGGGTTTGGGTATCCCCGACAGTACAGAGTTGTCTGATAGATGATAAAGACCTGCAGAACGAAGTGCCATGTTCTGTCTTAGAGCAGCAGTAAGGTTTGGAGAGGAGGGCTTCTGACCAGGAATAACTATGGCATCATCAGGGAGCTGGAATGATGCATTACGAATGTTTTCATTTGTGAGAGCCTGCAGGTGGTGGGAAAAGGGAAACGAATAGTTATTTAAGGCTTTTATGTTCAATTTAAATGTGCCAATCAAAAATCTGGCAATGTAGACATATTAGATTAAGAGAAGTACATAGAAGTACATACTTTGTGCAGATCAGGGGCAACTGGTTTCCTTGGGTCAATGATGATGGTTCCATCAGGCAGAGTGTAGGACAACCCTTTAAGGTAGGGGTTCTGCAGGGCGGCTGTGAGGTTTGGGGTCTTTGGTTTCCTTGGGTCGATTATAATTGTTCCATCTGGGAGGGTGTATGAAGCTGATTTCAAAGCGGTGTTCCCGAGGGCCTAAGTATTACAACAGTTGAGTTCAGGTAGGGTCAGTCAGAGTTAAACTGATTTTAGACTGTTAGACTGATTTTCAGTGAATTAATTTTCTGTAGAATTAGAGCGGAAGCTTAGTATATATTTGATTTCCAGTAATTATCAGCAAAGCTACATCAACTTCTGGAGACTATTTAAAATCCTTGTCCCTGTTTCCTTCCACAAAAGTCCTTATATATGAATGAGAAGGGAGGCATGAGTTATAGACAACACACACACAAAAGTAACAGGTAATGTGAAAGTAAAGGGAAACATAAAAAATCCAAAGAGTCTTAATCCATGACTAACCTTTGCCAAGTTTGGTGGTAGGGGTAAACTAGGGTCACGAACTCCATCTGGTAGGTTGAATGTGGCATGCCGAAGGGCAGAGTTATGGAGGGCTTCGGACAGGTTTGGAGAGACAGGTTTCCATGGATCAATGATGATAGTACCATCTGACAGCGTGTACGATGCACTTTTAAGGTAAGGGTTCTGAAGTGCTGCTGTAAGGTTCGGGGTCTTCGGTTTCTTGGGGTCAATCATAATGGTACCATCAGGGAGAGCAAACGAGGCTTCACGTAGAACTGGGTTGTTTAGGGCCTTAGCCAGGTTTGGGGGAATGGGTTGCTGTACAAGGAAAGAGAGCAGCGCCAGAAAAACACAGACGTTAACTAATACATAGTTATGGTAGGCAGAGAGGTAAGAGAAGAAATTAATTAATTAATAAAAAGGTGAATTCATTCATTCATAAAATAAAGGATCAAGGATCATTCGTTACTTGCTGTCTCGGATCTACAATGGTGCCATCAGGTAGAGTATAAGATGCAGTCTTTAGATCCTGGTTCTGAAGAGCTCTGGAAAGGCTGGGAGACATGGACTTCTGGGGAATACGTGGGTCCTGCGTGTTTGGGTGTGGGGAGTGATTTAGAGAGAGTACAACTGTAGTATTGCAATTGTTATTGTTATTGTTAGACTGTATGTAGACACACATATATATTAGGTTGCAAAGTTATTTAGATATTCTCTTTTTATATCTACCCTGATAACTGATCCATCAGGCAAGGTGTACGAGGCCCCACGGACTTGCTGGTTTTGCAAGGCATGGTTGAGCATTGGAGGAGAAGGTGAAGCTGTGTATGGTGACATTACGGTTCCATCTGGCAGCCGGTACGATGCCTGCATCAACTGTGGGTTTTGTAGGGCAGTTCCTAACATTGGTGAAGAGGGTGGCGGGGGTCCATATGGAGAACGTCTGAGTTGCATAGGTGTCCGATAAGATGCTTGGCGGAGGTTGGGGTTCTGTTGTAGTGCGTGGTGGACCTGAGGCCCAGTTGGTGCGTAAGGGTTACGGCGTTGCATCATGGGGGATCTTAAAGATGAGACATTCTGCAAATCAGAGCTGTGCTGTAAAGCATCATAGAGCAGTGGTGCCGGACCAGGCTCAGTAATATATTCGTATGGAGTAACGACAGTCGGTCCGTATGGTGAGCGGAGATGTGGAGTTTGATAAGAGGCCACACCCTGTAGTGCCTGACCATGTCTCATGGCTCCAGAGAGCATTGGGGATGAAGGTACAGAGGCATATGGGGATTGAGGTCTTTGAAGAGGAGACACATAAGATGCCTCTCTAATTGATTGGTTTTGCAGAGCTCCCGACAGTACTGGGGATGAAGGAGGCATAGGCTGTTCATAAGGTGACATTGGCCTTCGCAAAGGAGAGACATAAGATGCATCTCGTACAGCTTGATTCTGCAGAGCCCCAGACAACATGGGAGAGGTAGGAGCCATAGGCTGTTCATAAGGTGACATTGGCCTTCGCAAAGGAGAGACATAGGATGCACCTCGTACAGCTTGATTCTGCAGAGCCCCAGACAACATGGGAGAAGAAGGGGCCATAGGCTGCTCATAAGGTGACATTGTTCTGTGCAGTGAGGCAGCATAGGAAGCATCTCGAATTGCCTGGTTTTGCATTGCAGCGGAAAGCATAGGGGATGAGGGAACATGAGGTTGTGCATATTCGGTAGCCATACCTACCATCTGGGCTGCCTCTGGGCCAAGAGGGGAAGAAAAAGAGGCCTGTCGGATAGCCTGGTTCTGCAAAGCACCAGATAACATGGGAGAAGAGGGGGCAGCAAATTGATAAGACTGTTCAGCATATGGATCAACATCAGGGCCAGACACATATGTTTCTGGTGGTGGATGAGCAACTCGATGGGGCAAGAGGGGTGAGGACTGACGAGAGAGTCGAGGAGAGAGGCGTGGGGATGCAGGATGTGGCATATGCTTAAGGGAGGGCTGTGGCGAATTGGGACGCCTTCCTCTCAGGGAATGCTGGGCCATGAGGGGTTGTCCTCGAGCAATGGGGCGCGGAGGAAATCGACCAGATTCTCTCCTCCCCAGGGGAACACGATGGACCATGTGAGGGGTGTGGAAAGGAGACGAGAGGTGGGAGTCCACTGTGAGAACGGAAGATGTATTGCTTCGTACGGAGGCGGAACGGAATGGACGCACATTCTGAGTGGGTGGGGGATATGGACGCCCACGGAGACCCATTGGGGAGGGCCGAACAGTACCTAAGGGAACATTCCCCCCCATCCTAGGCCTGGCCAATGGAGTGGGGTCCCTGAGCAGTCGAGTTGAGCGACGAGAGAGTGTAGGAGATGTTGGGACAGGCCTGGGCCCTGTAGGAGATAAACTGCGATGAGAGGGAGAGGGAGAAGGCCTTCGACTAAGGTGTGGAGAGAGAGAGGGAGATGCATGACCAGGGGAGTGGATTGGAGAGGTTGGCCCATGCATCTTTCTCCCACCAAATGGACTGCGGACAGGTGAGGGTGATGGTGGGGGACTTCGCCTCCTAATGGAAGCATGGGGTGAGGAAGGTGGAGAACGTTGCCTCATTGAGGCTCTTGGTGAGGTAGGTGGACTACGCCGAATCATGGACGCACGGGAAGAGAGAGAGGGTGCCCTAGCCAGGGGAGACGGTGACCTCTGTGGTGGCATTCTATGATGGGCGACTGGGGAAGCCATGGGGGAGGAAGGAGGTGATATCCGTCTCGACATGACGGAAGGCGGTCTTTGGGCATTAATGAACCCATTCCTCATGGATAGTTGTGGGGAGGGGCTTCGTCTCTGTGAAAGCATAGGGGAGGGTACTGGAGAAGCCATGGCAGAGGGATGGCGCTGCATCTGTGGGGATGGCATGATGACAGAGCGGCGGGATGGAGTTGGAGAGGGATGCAAGCGTCGGGCAGAAAGGGGGGACATATTTGCTTGCTTGATAATCATGGCAGTTGGAGTAGGGATTAATGGTAGGCCATAACCCTGTTGCTGTGACATCATCATTGGGTCTGTCATCATCTGCTGCTGTAGAAACACACAAGAATAGTGGAAAATAAAAAAAGAGAATGTAATTAACATTTACATAGATAAAAAATGGGGTAGCACTATTGAAAATAGTCCAAAGGTTGTAGTGAAAATTGGTTATGGTTTCCCAATTAAACTATTACTCACCTTATGCGAAGTTCTGGTAATTGGCTACATCTGCTCTACAATTAACTTTTATTGTGAGTGTAGTGCACATTTTTAAGTCCTGGCAGAGCAAATGCTATTGTCAGATTATAATGAAGTTCCGTTTTTACCAGTCACTATAAAAGCCAGTATTCATTGTGAAAACTGCAGTAAGTACCCTTCCCACTCCACCGCAACACAGTACTCCTGTGTGACTCATATTATGCTAACATATCTTTTGAAGTGTTGGCAACTAGAGCAAATGTAAATGTCTTTGTGCAATTTAAGGTGTTATAGGCATGTTATGGGTGTCATAGGTTGCAGGGATTTGCAAAAGAGCCAACCTACACACCTTCCAAATGCTAACAACTTCTCATATGGACCAAGTATAAAAAGAGCCACTCTAAAGTCACTGTGCATGCCCATGTAGCCCAGAAGAGTATAATTCCAGTTTAAGAGGCAGTAGAGGTATGCTCTTGAGAAAGCAACAGGATATATTGTCTGGTTTTCACATGTCCAGCCCTCACTATGAGGGAAATCTGATTGAAAATGGGCAAACATGCTCCTCAGTGACAGTTAACTGAATGTATTCTGATAAAACATAAAAGCTTACCAAAAATGTTTGTGCTAGTATAGGCTATAGTTACACTGCAAAAATATATGTTTTCCATTAGGGGTGTGATGAGATCTCGCGAGACGAAAACACGATGATATTTCTCGTTGAAGTGAATTTTGTCTCCCGAAGCTATAATTAAGGGGCGCACCAAAAAAAAAAGAAAAAAAAAAAAGACGGTCGTTTTTTTATCGCTCATTTGCACTTCATGTCTTCTTTTTATAATATCACGTGTGGATCATTAACCTTGTTACAGCTTCTACCTGTTGAGAAGTATGAGATGAGGAGAGGAACCTACATTGAGGAGCAGGGAATCTAGCGCAGCTGTGGAAGACTAATGATGCAAAAAGTGAAATGAGTCACACTACCAAATTATAACATGTTATATGTTGTTCTACTTGTGTATTTATGTGATACAGGATTTGTGCCATTTACTTTAATTTCTGTGTTTTTTATTAGCAATATGTTATATGGATTCTTTATTGAATTTATATGAATATACTGTATTAGAATTGTTTCTACTCTTTATAATTTACTTTTTGGTATTTGTGATTGTATCTAACTTTTGTATTTATGGTTGTTATTTCCATTAATACCAAAATTATCAATCTATAAAATATCTATATGGGGAAACCTTTTACAGTGCTGAATACTGCATATGAAAATTATATATTTAGAAAGTAGAACTAAAGTGATTAATTACAAGATGATTAGTTAAAACATTTCAATTAAATTTCCATTTTGTGAATTTCAAATAAAAAGAACAGTCATGTATTTCCTCATTGAAGTTTTCTTTAAAATATAGTTAAAATCTCGTCTCAATCTCGTGAACCCAATATCGTGTCTTGTCTCGTCTCATGAGCTGAGTGTCGCCACACCCCTATTTTCCATATATTTGATAACAGTTAAACAATCTATTGACCCTCTAAAAAAGTACAGGTATTTAGAATCAATCATGAAACACCAAGGCTCGTATTACCTGTGGTGGCATCATTTCTGGATACATCTGTTGCTCAGGTGACATCAATTGCTGTGACATCATTTGGTCCTGTGGTGACATCATTGGCTGTGGCATCATCTGCTGTGGTGGCATCATTTGTTGCTGTGGGGTCATTATCTGTTGTGGTGACATGACCTGTGATGGCATCATTTGGGGTGACATACTCTGTTGCTGTTGTAAAATCATCTGTTGCTGTGGTGACATTACTTGGGGGGGCATCATCATTTGCTCTTGAGGGGGCATCATCATTTGTTGTTGAGGAGACATCATCATTTGTTGTTGAGGAGACATCATCATTTGTTGTTGTGGAGACATCATCATTTGTTGTTGTGGTGACATCATCATTTGTTGTTGTGGTGACATCATGGTAGCATCTTGACCAGGTGCAAGAGGCATCTGGTCTTCATACTGGATGTCTGACATGTCTTCAAACTCTGGATCAGATGGCAAAGTGGGAGGAGGGGGCAGTGGCACATCTAGACGCTCTTTCCCAAATAAGCGTACTTGAGGCCTAGGAAGTCTAAATGTCATCTCACCTCCCTGAACCCCATCAGTACCATCCCCATATTGATCCAAGTGGTGTGCATACTGGTCCCCATACAGGCCCTGTACCTGATCCATCCCTTGCCCTCCAAAGCCAAAGACCTGCTGGCCTCCTTGTGGAAAACCAATGGCCTGTTGGGAGCTGTAGTCTTGATAGGGCATGCCAACATCACTATAGCTTAATTGATAGTCTGGCGGAAACCCTCCTTGCATTCCCATCATTGCTGCATAAGGATTATCATAACCTGCCTGTCCGTTGTCATAGTAATCCCCTTGTCCATCATCATAGTAAACCCCTTGACCATCATCAAAATAACCCTGAGCCTGAGGGTCAAGATATCCATCCACCTCTTCTGCATATATATGGCCTTCACCCATTAGCGCATAGTAGTCCAGACCCTCGTCACCATACATTGCCATTGCCTGTTGTTGCTGGTAACCATATGGATCAGCTTCCTGGTTGTTATAGTAGCCTTGGGCAGCAGAATAAGGGTTATAGTAGTCCCCCATGCCCTCATCATAGGGACCACCTTCATAATACTCTGCATTTGGATCATAGACTCCTTCGTCTTCATAGTAACCTAGGTCTTGATATTCTGCCCCTCCCACCCCATTGTCATAGTAACCAAACTGACCCTGACTTTCATATGCTGCAGCTGCCTCGTCCCCATAACCACCATAACCATCACCGTATCCCCCATATACACCTTTCTGGCGGAATGAATGCTGTTGGCCATATCCATAAGCCTCCTCCCCATGCTCATAGCCATCGTTATGGTAACCATGGGGATAACCTCTGGAACTGGAATGGCGGCTGTGTCCCCTACGCCCCCCCCAGCCATGGTTTCTTGAATTTCCTTGCATTTTAGTTGTAAGGAAGCGTTTGGTCAGCCAATTAGTTGCTGCTGCGACCCTGCCCACTAACACACTTCTATTCTTGAAGGCATCAGTTTGGCCATCACCGTCCTTTTTTTTAAACAACCCTTTGAAGAAGCCCCCTTTCTTCTCTACTGAATCTTTCACTCCTCCCAGGCGAAGCAGCATATAGGTTGGCTTCTTCCCACCATTTGCCTTCTCTTTTTCCTCTTTCTCTTTTTTCCTTTTTTTGCTAGCCTTAAACCTCATCATGAATCGAGAGGTGTTCTTCAGCATTGATTTGCGGCGTTTCTTCCTGGCAAGTCTTTTTTTTCTCTTACCCAACCCCAGAAACAAACTGAATGTACTTTTTAGCTTCTTTCTGCTGTTTCTACGCCTCTTTAAGCCGGAAAACTTCATGAACATCCTGGACATGTTCTTCAGACCTTTCTTTGGGATTTCCTTTACTGGAAGCTGTGGAGCCTCCTCTTTCTTTTTTGCTTTCTTCTTCTTCAGATCAGCATCAGACTTCCCTCCTTTATGACGGTGGCGGTCATCTTTGGACTTCTTTTTGGATTCAACATAATCTTCTTCATCTTCCTCATAATCCTCTTCTTCTTCATCCTCCTCCTCCTCATCTTCTTCAGAATCGCCCCCACGTCTAGACCTTCCACCTTTCTTTCCTTTAGCTCCCTTGCCTCCTCGCCCCTTCCTTCTTCTGTCATCTTCTGATTCTTCCTCATCTTCTTCGTCTTCTTCACTGAGCTCCTCGTCCTCTTCTTCATCGCTCAGAAGCTCCTCTTCTTCCTCCTCTGATTCCACCTTCTTTCCCTTCCCTTTGTCTTTTCCTTTCTTTCCATCATCCTTCCCCTTGGGTGGTTCTTCCTTTCCCTTCTTCCCTCCTTTCTTATCATCCTTGCCAGCTTTTTTATCATCCTTTGCCGCTTTCTTATCATCCTTGCCAGCTTTCTTGTCATCTTTTCCTCCCTTTTTGACATCTTTCCCTTTCTTTTCTTCCTCTTTCTTTTTTTCTGGTTCAGGTTTTCCACCCTTCTTTGCGTCCTTCTTGGTGTCCTTCTTGCCGGGCATTTTGACAAGTAGCTAGGAGCACAACATGCCCTCTCTTCAGGATGGATAGCAGTAAACCTTCAAACACACAAAGACAGAAATATCACACATGCACTCTATGGAGGGAAATACTGTAAGAGTATTTTAAATTGAAGAAAATGGTATCTGATATGTGAAGAAAATATAACCAGAAGTCTGACCTTTAAAAGATTCCTTTGTTTAGATATGCCTGGTTGAATTTGTGGCAGCGCTATATGCAGGTTCAGTATCCGTGTGAGGACAGGTCCACCTGGCCAAAGCAGTACTACATCGCCCAAATCTGGTCCCCATGAAGGCTCCTGTAAAGACAAGCAGTACATTGATGTATCTAATAAATCTTCTCCCCCACACTTTCACACAAATATTGGCATACACACAATGAAACCAGGGAGTCAAGTGCAAACTTTGATCTTCACGTCACTGCCCAATTTATTAACTGTACTAAAACATATATACCCAGACTATTAAGTCCATGACACTATTTTAGCACAAATTGTTTAGAAACATTTAAACTCTACCCATAGATCTCCAATGTCTGCCCAGAGTCCGTAAACTATTTTCTACCCCTTGTTTGCTATTTGGTGTCCAGAAATTCTACCTAGAAATCTCCATCCAAAAGGCCTCTGGCTCCTAAACAGAGATGCAGAATACCCATCCAGCTCTACATGTAAGCTCAAAGGTCAAAGGGTTCAAATGATCTGGGCAACAAACACCTACAATAAATCTAATTCTGCTTGTGTATGCATGACATCCCCACTATAATTGAACCTAACCTCACTGTCAACTCATACAAAACAGATTGTCACTGTGTTGGTTTGATTAATTCCCATACAATATGATCCCTGCAGGATTTGCTGCCGATAAAACATGATATGAAAACTAAAAAAAAAAAATTAAAAAAGAAACAAACAAACAGAGAACATGCAAGCCACTATTAAAAATTGGGCGGTATCCCTACGCTGGTCAGTTCTCTAATAGAATTGTAGTTAAAAACAAACCCTGGTGGTAGTGACACCACACTCATTCATCGAGACAGCTTTCAATCATAGTCACCTCCACATTCAACGTCAAACAGCACAGAAGAGCAAGTGTGGTGGTTGCCAGGATCTCTGCAGTCTTCAAATTTGTTGTGTCCTTGCTGGCGGTCTCTCTTCTTTAGCGGCTCAAAACAAACAAACAAAAAAGTCTTTAGGTCACACTCAGCTTCTTCCTCTGACCTACTCCGTCCTCTGTTGCTCACTACAACGCATTCCCTCACTCAACACAGCACTCTGTTCACACAGCCCTCCTCAGAGTTTGTGATAGCTAGTGTGAGTGTGTGTGTGTGTGTGTGAGAGGGAGAGGGAGAAAGAGAGAAGGGCAGATGGGTTGCCTATCTGTGTGTATGTGTGTGCGTTTCCGTGTGCCTATATACGTGTATGTGTATGTGTATGTGTATGTGTATGTGTGCGTTCAAGGAGTTTCCTTGTGACGGGTTGTAGAAGGAGTCTTAATTTGTCATCTGGCTCTACAGGTGAAACTCGAGAGCTCTAGGCTACTGAGGGGGCGGGGCATAAATAATAAAAAAGGTAGAGAGAGAGAGAGAAAGAGAGATAGAGAGAGAGACATGGGGTGCAGATGATAAGCCTGATTGGCAGATGTCATCAAATCCACAAATATCCAATACTTAACAGCCTCTAAATTCTGTATCATTAATGTGTTGCTTCTACTCTTATAAATGAGAGAAGTCACGTAGACACACCTTTACGCTACCTGATCTTAAATCTATTCTTCCTTTTCAAGAGTAACAATTTTTTCATGTTAACTGTCGTTGCCCCGGTCTTACAGGACTGAAGGAGACGGTCCAGACTCTACTGAAGACATTCCTCAGTAGAGGACTGTGTGACAGGTCATCTGCATAAAACACACACTTGACTTCTGTGTCTTGAACACTGAGATCAGGTGTGTATAAGTGAAGATATGAGATGCATCTTTTTTTCTTTTTTTTATCTGTAATGCTCTGTCAGTTAGGTGACTGTACAACGACGAGGCTATCTTATCTTATCATTCTCAGAAATATTCTACTCAAACAGCATCAATAGGAGCAATGCAAGCTACCACCAACCTACTTCCACATACGTAACAGAGGGAGAAGGAGCAGAGGCAGGAGAAACACCCACTTGTTAGACACATGACGTCTTCTCTCTAGGTATCAATAACAGAGGGATGACTCTCACACACAAACAGCTAGTGAAGGATCAGTAACAGGGCTGTGATTATTAGTGCCATCAACCAAATTATTCCTCTTCCAGAAGGAAGGGGTCGGATTGCCAGATCTGTCCTGTTACAGAAGATAGGTGTTGGGTTGCCAGATCCTGATCTTTTGGTCTTAGTGCGTAAGTCTATCTGATCATTACCATCCTGCAAAGAGCCACATGTAGTGAATTTATGCATGTGCACAATGAATGCAGAGTTATGTCTTTAAGTGGGTGCACGTGCACATTAGAAAAAAGGACAGCGTGATGAAAGAGTATATTTCCCTGGATTTCCCACGGTTTGTCTCTAACTGTACATCTGCCTTTGAAGCAAAATGAAAAGACTATCAAACGTGAAAAGCTCTGAGTTTCAGCCAGTCTCCCTCTTCCCAAAGCAATCACTGCTGGCAGGTGGTCCTCCATCTTTTGATAGAATTTGTAGGGAAGAGACAACACAGAGAAACTGGGATACACGCCTGGGAGAGAAAAGCAGACTTTTGACAGAGGTGGACTTGATGAGGCTCATCAAACCCCTAGGTCCTTTTGGGGGGGGGGGGGGGGGGGGGGTGGACCAGTAGACCATTTTTGTCACACACACACACACACACACACACACACACAGTAATCTGCTGCTATCTAGTGGACCAGCATTACACCTGCAGCATTCTTAATAGTTTGGAGTTTGCTGGCAAGTTATGAGGCCTGCAGCAAGTGTAAAATCGCACCACACAGCAATTACCTAATCATCCAGCACACCTTTTTTTGAATGATTTGATAGAATCTCACTGTATAACAAGAGGCAATGAGATACAATGAACCACCTCACATCATGGAGAAACATTTATCTTGTTGGAGAAAAGTGGCCTAACTAATGAGTACACTTCACAGACAAACTGATGGACTTGCACTGCACAGTTTATGTGTGGACTGGAGAGGAGAGAAGGGATGAGGATGAAGGAGGGTGAATGCTCCCAAAAAAACAAAACAAAACCTACCTTTCCTCCTGCGCACCCAACCTCTGGACATGCTCACGTCACTGGAGCTCCGTAGTCGCGTTTCCCCATCCTCTTGAAGGTCCCAACACACACACCAAAAAAGTAAGACAAACCCAGGTTACATTTTCTTAATATTAACCCCTCACACTGCTCCACACTTCTGCTGCTCCTGTGGCGAGACTCACATTAGCAGGGGTCGTTCAGCAGGGAGTAAATGTGTAAGTGTGCCACCGGGAACGGAGGATGAATATTTAACGAGTATTCTTCGGTGACCGGCCGGGGGCTTGAGTTCCTCACACTCCGGTGAGACCTGAGCACCGTGGGTGGGCTGCCTGCGTCGGTCAAGCGCACCGGTGATACGCACCGAAGGTAAATAAACAAGGCAAATACACTTAAATGCTTTTTAATGTTTAATGTTGTTCATATGTATTTTAAGTGTTTACAAACTGCCCTCCTAGGTAGATGAACATAAGAGGTAGTACAATGTTTTTTTTAAGTGGAAAAAGTAGGTTTTCCCTCCATTGGTGTTCACTGTTTTTTATCACGGGCTTTGGACATAAAAAAAAAAAATCCTCTCATCCGGACTGAACATGCTGGGAAAGTGTGTCATGAGATGGCTAAAGGGGTAAATGGAGCATAACAGATGTAGGTAGGTGAGAGAGTTACAACAAGAAGACGCACCGTCTCCACATGAGCAATCCTTCTGTTGCCCGCCAGATGGACCCGCCTGACAACAAACAAATGGTACAGAGACGCAAACTGCTGCATCTCCTCCGGATTTACTGTATATAACCCAGACGACCTTGTCCCCCCCCACCCCCCCACTACCATCACACGACCGGCTGGCCGCCAATATCAGAGCAGGTTTTGGCTTTGATATTAAACTCACTGTGGAGAGCCACGATGCAAGACCTCACTGGCATTTTAGAGAAACAAGCCTTTGGCTCCCTTCGAGCTATTTTTAGCGCCGTTCCTGAAGCAGTGACTTACATACACTTCAACCAATAGGCACATGTGCAGTGTTTTGGGTAATCAAATTTCTTATACTGTTGTTACTCTGTAGCTGTCAGCCAAACACTGAACAGTCTGTGTCAGTGCAGTCAGCTCTCCAGCCTGCCAGCTTCCTGTCAAACTAAAACCAGAACATTCATTATTTTGACCACAACATATTATGGCTTCTTAAACAATTGCAAAGGATATTACAGCTGCAGAGATGCAATTAAATTAATCACTATAAGATTGATTAGATCATTGACTCATAATTTTAAAAAGGGTCGTTAAATAAATCTGGGAGGTCATGAGATTATAAGCATCTCTCTGCTACAGAAAGTCATGCTTATTTTTTCGTATCATTGCTTTCTCCTTGTGAATTACTGGGTTATTTACTTATTTCGGGCACCAAAAGCTATCAAAATGAAGCAAAAAACATAAATCACTTTTAATTCAATCTGTCATTCAGGCATGTGCAACCTGTGACAAGGACATTTTATGATCCTAAAGATTTTTGGGAACGGTATCTTTTCATGTTTCTTTTTTTACTTGAGTATTTTTGGGCCGATAATCTCCTTTAAACTTCATTTGCACCTTCGTTACAACCAGGCTGTTATCATGCATTTTGCTGCATTAACCGTAATGAGCTGTCATCCAGATTATACACGCAGCAACGCTTTAACAGGTCTCCGTTGTGGTACTAAGACACGCGCGTGTGCCAGATATTAATGAGCTGGACAAATGCAAACATTAAGGAAACCACTCAAATACCCTTTCCATTTAAGGTTTGATTGCTCCACTGATGTAACTCAAATCCAATCACCGCACAATGTGCCACTAATGGCCGGGTTGGGTTGCTGCCTGCATCGCTCTTTCACAACAAGGCAGAAATACTTTAACTTTACATTAATGGCGTATTAGATGCGTTATGCACAACAAATGCAGACTACACACTGTATAGACATCTAAGACAGGTGATCATTGTGTTGATTCGAATATAGTGACAGATTCCTCTCTATGTGCAAAGCATGGCTGTCTTGATGGAAGTTATGTATTTTCTCTAATTTGCATTGAGGCTGCAATTTTGCGATGTACGACGAATGAATTTCATTAAACAGAATCACCGATGAAGCTGATGTTGGCTTTCACTCAGTAGGCTACCAGAGAGAGAGAGAGAGAGAAAGAGCGCGAGCAAATATGGGTGGATACATCAGTCCTGTTGGGCTTTACGCGTGACGCACAGGTCTCCCTCTATAGGCTAACTTTCCTTAATTCAACAATGGGCTGCTCATGTGTTAATGACATAATAATTCTTGACGTTGTAAGATGTTTTAGGAATAGCCTAATCATATTGTATCGGGTGCATGCGTTATTGGAGAAGGCAAATCATAGGCAGCGCCCTTTACTGTATATCAAAGCAGGTGGTTTGGTTGGCTACATGTCCATATCAAGATAAGAACAGATACAGGTAGTGGGCTAAGCAGCTACCAAGTATGACATTTAAAAGTGATCTTATTGATACCTTCATATAAATACAAATAAGTAAAATAACTGCATTAAACATAAATAGCTAAATTAAAGACAATCAACATGAAAAGTAAAGTGCAATCCCTAGAAATAAGCATGTTGCACAGTGGCTATTTCTAACCTGATGCACAGTGAATGTAACACTCATTATTCCAGAGAGAGACTTGAGACTTGACTCATTCTCTTCTTGACCAAAGACTTGACTTGCAGACAATGACTTGTATTAATTCTCAAGGGAATTTGAATGTTAAGTATTATTGACCAAGTGCATATATACTAAAGATGGAAATGTTTACTCTTACTTTTCTTTATGGGAGTAATTCCACTTTTACTTGAGTAACATTCTGAGCGGTCTACCCACCACTCTTTTATGTGTGTATGTGTGTGTTTCTGTTTTCATTTTATACAGCTAAAGGGTAGCAACACTGTCTGGCATCAGTGTTATTTTGTTCTCCCTTGAAGTTGGCCAGCATAATCTGGATTTTTTTGAAGGGATACAAACTAGGAGTCGCTGCTACAAATTGTTCCCCCCTGACAACAGCTCACTCGGGGCCCTGAAACAGTAATGCTTAACATGTGCCAGGACTCCTGTCCAGCTGTAGGCCATGTGAGTCATTCAAGGAAAGTAATGGCATCACCCTGCAGGTACAAGCTGCTTTTCTGGAATAACATAGCCTGCAGTATAGAGCAAAATCCTATGGCAAAATCCAGTTTCAGAGAGATGGTGATGTTTTTGCAGGAAAAATGCTGTAGCGGGTGTCAAGATGGACTTTAGACTTGTTATTTGAGAAATGTCTGAAGAGACATATCAGAGATAAATGGAATAAAGAGTATCCTACACCTTTTAATGAACAGTCGGAAATTAGAGAAAAAAGTAGCCCTGGCTCACTTTTTCTGTGGCTGCTAAATTATACCAGCTGTCTGTAATGTTATCTTATGTGCAGCATAAACTTTGGTAACTCACCTTCATTTTTAGTCGAAAAAGTAGCCCTGGCTTTATTGCTTCTGGGTGTGAGATGCATGCAGTCGTGAGCTTTCCTGCTACCAGGCTCTGCTGGTTGGACAGCAGGTTGACAGATCAGTGTGAAGATCACCAACATTACTTTTTATCCTCTTGAAGGAGACAGCTGAGTCTGGAGCTGGAACAGCTGCTCCGAGACATCCGGTCTCTGCAGCAGGTCAGAGGGTGACTGTAGGAGGCTCCCAGTGGGACAGACTGACCTGTACATGTGTGTTTGTGTTATAAGATAAGCGGGTTGCTCCCGGTCTCAAACATTGAAAGTATAAGGATATCACTTGACTGCGTAACAGACTTGAATGAAATAAGACGTGGACACTTAAACTAATAATGTTACGCAAAATTAATGCCTGAAGGTATGTGCCCAAAATACTTTGCATTAGTAAATCTGATGTTTATGGAAATGCATTTCAACCAGGCGGGTAGTACCTGAAAAGTGAATCCAATGCGGAAGCGCCTAAAAAAATGCATTGTCTCCGATTGGGACCATCGCCCCTTGCTGGCCAATCAGAGATAATGCATTTTTTTAGGCGCATCCGTAAAATAGACGGTAAGGCAAGGTGCGTTTTAGGGCGTGGTTACCTTGAGGTTGACAGACAGGTCTCAACCATAGACTGGACGTAACATCCGTGACGTCACCCATTGGTTTGTGGACTGCTGCTCGGAAGCCAATAGTATCGAATCTAGGCAGCGCCATCTTGAAAATTTCAGGTGCATGCCGGGAAAAAAAGAACACGGATTCTACTTATATGGGCATGAGGCGGCGTCATGGACGGAAGTATGGGCGGGACCAACGGCGGAGCGGGGAGGCTGCGATTGGTTGCGAGGGCTGGATCTCAAGGACATTGGTCAATCAACCTGTCAATCACAACGTAGCCACGTAGCCTGCTTTATCGTCAAATATAAAATCAGAGAGGCCAAAATTTCACAAATGAACATCATACTGCATTGAAGAAGGCTTTAAACTAGCGATTGAGACCATAAACACATTTTGAAAACATTTACTGAGGTCAGAAATTAAGTGAGAAGTTGGTGAATTCTCCATTGACTTGTATAGAGCCGGAAGTCTTTTTGAACACAAAACGATCGCCCCCTGGTGGCCTTTTGATAGAATGCAGCTCTAAGTTACTTCCGCATTGGCTTCTTTTCAGAGGACAGGAACTCCCCGCCTGGTCTCAACTATGGCGGCCATGAAGTTGATTAACATAAACATGGCCACCCCAGGAGGAGTTTAGGTGCAGCTGTCTTCATTTCATAGTGTTTTCAATTCAAGGAAATTAATTGTGAAATTTTGGCCACCTATGAAGCTTTTGGATACACTAAAAGACCCTCTAAGGAGGCTGATGTTCGTTTTTTTCCGGTAAGTATAAGATGTTTTAATGGTTTTAAGCTTATTTTTCCGCTGGTGAAATTTAGCATTGACATAAGTATTGTGACAGTTGACCAGGACTGTAAATGCACTGTGCTAATTGGCTCCAAAAATCAAAGATGGTGACGGATAAAACGCCAAACTCAAGCCTTCAAAAAACTTGGCAGTGCACAAACAAATGGGTGACGTGATAGTGACCATATAATTATAGAGGCTCACAGTTGATAGATGCACAGATAGAAACTGGGTGTTCAAAAGGCAGAAAAGTAGCAGTTTATATTCATTCACATCCATTTAATAGATGCTCCACCTGGATAGACCGGATAGTGGAGGATTGCGAGGCTGCTTGAGTAGTGAGCACCCTGCTGTGTGTCCATCAGTTTTAAATGATCCCTGCTGTTGCTATAAAGTGTCCTTGAGTCACATGTTGAACCCCTGCCTGTTCAGAGACACACCTGACTGCTGCTGCACTCCGAACCACAGAGAATTTGTTTCTGCCACTCACAAAAATGCACTCTTTTGTGCATCTTTCTATTATTCACAGACTAGATTATCTAAGCCAAGCAGATCCGCAATGCTACTTGCACCCTGTGCTGCAGAATCCACTGTGTCCCACAGTCAGCAGTCAGCACACCCACTCCAAGATGGATAGATGTGTGTGTGTAGAGAGAGAGAGAGAGAGAGAGAGAGAGAGAGAGAGAGAGGGGGTAAAGGTTACCTGACATTGACAGATAGTCTTAAAGAGGATAAGAAGCTGTATTTGCGGGAAATTAGAATATCACAGGAATGTAAATAAAGTGATTGTGACTTGCATAATGAATTATTGGAGCTTTTCATGGCAGAAATGTTTAATCTTTGAATCAGGGAAAAAAAATTACAAATCCTCCAAGTGCTGTAAAGAGCAGTAGAGGACATTATTCTTAATATTAGATAACCAGCCCAGTGCACATTTTATATTTGGATGAGTAGATGGGGAAAAAAGACACACACACACACATTGCTCTCTGGTGACCCAAGGAAATATCATTATACTTTCCAATGCTAGTCTAGTACCTCACACTTGTGCTTTGCTGGTCAAATACAGTACAATGAATATAAAGTGCTGCAATGTATATAAAAAATGAAGCATGTGGAACTTGATTTGCAAAACAAATCATGAAAGAAAATTGAGTAAAATATGGTTTGGTTGTTCAGCGGATAGCTCAAAATATAAATGACACATACACAACCTATACACATGTGGTAATTAGCATAAACAGTGTAGGTGTTAGGATGTATTCATGCAAGACAAAATGAACATTTAGGGGTGGGTTGTCACATCTGCCAAAACAATGTGAAACATTATCACAGTATTTAGCTGATATAGTAATATTCACAAAATATATGTTTTTCACTTTGATTAAAGTGGTTACGTCATGTTTTAGAATGTCAAAATCCATGGATCTAATTTTGTCTCAGATATTGGTGCAATTAATCTGTAATCAGTGTGCATTTTTTCTTTTAAGGGCTGATACTGTAAAGATACATTTCAAGCTCCTCATCAGGTACAGAAGTACTTCTTCATTAGATAAGTAATGGGAGAATTTGTCTTATTGCCCTTATGTTGAGAGTCCTCAGAAAACTGAAATCACAGTACAGTTCACTTATAACCATTTAAATAGGTATTACTGTAAGTTATAAGAATTTTATGTGGAAAATTATAAACAATGTTAAAACATCCCTACTTTAATTCCTGCTGCAGATATTTGTTGCAGTTCATACTCCTCCCTCTCCCTGTTTTTCCTGTCAGTATGTATACTGTTGAACCAAAACAATAATAATAATAAATCACAAATAAACAAAAGTAAAAGATGAGCAGAAATTTCATAAGGATGACCATCATCAACTGATACAAAACATGTTTTAAAACAACGATGCAAGGTCTATCTATTCCACACCAGAAACTCATTAAAGTTCTGTTGACTCCTGGGAAATAAATTAAATTAAGGATATCTTTGTCTTGACCTTGAGCATGTGAAACTTGTGTTCAGATGGGTAGGGCGGGAAAGTGAGATTAGATGTATGAGATGTCCAGCAGCTTCACAGCAACATGCATGTTAAATTTCAATGTGGCCTTTTTACTAAACAGCAACCTCTGATCAGTGGGTTCACAAACTCACCACAATAAAAGTACTAAAATACACTTATTAGAAATGAATAAGTTCAGGTACAGTTCAAGTAATACAGAGTGACAACACTCTCTAGGTTTCAGAAATAGGCTTTCTGTGGTGTTTATTTACATTCAAAACATTCATTAGACCCGATCTACCATAATGTGAAAGTATTTCTTTAGATGGCTGTTAAATTTTGACAGTAAGGCAACATAATCACAGAGCTTAAAGAATTTAATATTTCTTTACTCTGGGTGTTTTGAAAACACAACAGCTCTGTGGATTTTGCTTAGTGCAGGTTTAGGTCTGCTCCACTCCTGAGTACACAAGAGAAAAGGGGTAACAGAGATGAAATTATCATGTTTTCTGCACAGCAGGTGATTATTTGATCATCAAGAACCACTTGGTTGTGAGATCATGCTTTCATGTTGGGATGATGCTGTGGAGCGGAGATAACACCTGTCTTGGCACTTCAGAACAGAAATGTAATTTATATGATAGCTAATGCATCTCATAAGCCTGTTTAGATGAAGGCAAATTACAATTTAAGATCTTTTTAAATAGAGAAAAGTAGGCAGTCCATCTGTGGTGGATATTTTCCTATTTAGACACAAAGCAAAAGGAAGACATACAGCAGAAGGGACACCTGTGGCCTCTGACTTGGTTGTTTGACTCATTGTGCAGCAATTTCAGGCACTTATGGTCATTATACATTATGTGTAAGATGTACAGCTGTAATTTATGAAATTGCTCTGTCTTGCTCTCTGCATACTAATGTGTTGTGAGCAGGCAGGTTCAACACATTTATATTCAGAGGGACTGACTTCAGCTCACCTGCAGTAGCCCCACACATTTTTCCACTCATACTGTTGAAACAGAAATGAAGTATTTCTGTATAGTCTACGAAGATAACGTGTAATCAATTTTTATAAGCAGAATGTTTGAAATAAACTTGACATTTTAATAACGGGTGATGTAAAATTTAACATTTGAATGAGTTTGGATTATCTTGCATTAACCTTAACTGCACAACAGTAAAACAGAGGGATATAATGCCACCCTCCAGTGGTCTTTACAAGCTTCTGTTCACTGTGAAGCTGCAAACGCCACACGCACACCAAACAGTTTTAGTTGGAAAAAACGTGTGAATCTTTTCCCCAAATTTGTATTATGATATCATACATGTTATATCAGTTTTAAATCATTTATTAATCAAAAGATACTGTAACAGATAGGCGATCTGAGAGAGTGAAAGGTTAAATAAAGATTGAAAATCAATCTCTAGGAGGAACTGGAGGAATAGGCTCGGGGAGACAGACATCTACTTGGCTTTGCATAGCCTGTTGTCACCATAAGCCGGACCCAGATACGGGGATGGATGACTGACTGAGTGAAAATCAATACATAATACATTCTTAGACTAAACTACATTACTCCCTCCATTGTTGTCATGCTCTCTGCCCCTTAAACTTATGAATTTCTGAGCCTCAAACTTTAATCAATCAATAAATCTTTATTTATATAGTTCCAAATCATAACAAATGTTATCTCAAGGCACTCTACACATGGAGCAGGTCTAGACTTTACTCTTTAATTTAATTTAAAGAGACCCAACATCCCCCCATGAGCGAGCACATGGCGGCTGCGGCAAGGAAAAACTCCTTTTTAATGGGAAGAAACATCAAGCAAAACTGGGCTCTAGGTGGGCGACCATCTGCCTTGACTGTTGGGGTTGAGAGAGAAAGACGGAGAGAGAGAGAGAGGCATAGTAACAACAACAATGATAACAGTAAGAGTATGACTAATTATGATAACAACAGCAGCACGCATGGTTGTCTATCAGGGTCCGGATGTTGATAGCCGTGGGTTTCTGTATCCACCTGTGAGATGAGATGGCAACACAACTATGGGGAAGAAGTTAGTGAAATGTATTAATGGTACATGAATGTGAACAGATAGAGAGGCGGCAGAGTAGAGAGGAGCTCAATGCATCATGGGAAGTCTCCCTGGCAGTCTAGGCCTATAGCAGCATAAACTAGGGGCTGATCCAAGGCGAGCCTGGGACAGTCCTACGAAAGTTTTAAGCCTACCCTTAAGTAGAGAGGGTGCATAGTGTAATATTGGGGTAATAGGGTACTATGAGCTTTCTAAGATATGATGGTGCCTGATAATAAAGGGCTATATAGGTGAGGAAAAATATTTTAAATTTTATTCTGTATTTTACAGGGAGTCAGTGCAGAGAAGCTTAAATGGGAGAAATATGATCTCCTGCTAGTTTTAATGAGTACATGTGCAGCTACATTCTCGACCAGCTGGAGAGTCTTTAGAGACTTGTTGAGGTAGCCTGGTAATAATGTATTGCAATAATCCAGCCTTGAAGTAACAAATACATGGACGTCCTGCGTCATTTAGGTTATAAACAAGCTTTACTTATCAAAAGCAGGATATAGGTCAACAACAGGTAGGCAGTCAGCGAAGGCAAACAAGACCAGAAGGGATCAGGCAGGCAGCCAAAAGTCCAAGCACTAACTGCGGTCAGAGTCACTAAATCAGGCAAGCAGGTAGAGGTACAGGAAACAAGGCAAGCAAGAGAAAATGTACTGGGCGTGTAGTTTGACATTCAGGTTTGCAGACAGGTGGAGGATGGGGGTGACAGGAAAAGGCAAGAAGACACTGAAAGCAACTGGTGGACAGGATGTGAAGAGGAATAGCAGTGTCCAAAATCACTGTGGGGGATAGATGAAAATCAATATACACTACATTCTTATAATAGACTATTTAACTGCATTACTCTGCCTGCTAACATCAGAATTTTTTGAAGCCTTAAAATGTAGGTATCACCGTAACAGTGGAGTGAGACCCACAAGCAACCTCAGAACGTAGGAGTAGTAGTACAAAAGCTTGCTTTACTAGTCGAAAAACAGGATACACTGTAGTAGTAGGCAGTCAGCGGAGGCAAGAATATCCAGAGGGGATCAGGCAAGCTGCCAAAAAGTCCAAAAATTAGCTCGGGTCAAAGTCACTTGCAGGCAGGAAGGTATTCGGTAGAAAACAAGGCTACAACAGGCAATCTGGAAAAATGACTGAGCAGACAGTAGACTGAGCAGATAGATAGATAGTATACACTGAGGTTATATGTACCCTTAGAGCAAATATACTTGAGATTAGTATACAGATAAACTGGATGATTATTCAGATTAAGATCATATTTTGACATTCACACCAGTATAACACTTTGTACGTGACAGCACTGAATTCTGTATCAGGCTGTATCAGGCACAGCTGACACCTGTTGCACCCACATTTAATCCATTGATTAGTGGTACTTGTACGCTTGAAATGCCCTTTTTCCCTCTTGATATTTCTCCTTGTAAGTTCACTGTTATTTTATATTTACAGCATCTAAACAATATTGGAAAATGAGAAAAGCTGACCAGTGATGCACTTAATACCCCTCCACCCCCACATCCCACGCTGGCTCTCTCTGGGTCTCTCTCAGCTCACTGCTGGCCCTCATGTCCCAGTTGTCCACTCATGATGGTCAGTCCGCCTACGCCTCAGAGTGTTGTTGCCACAGGCAGAAACACAAAGGCAACATTCAGGATATAGAGGAGAACCACATTTATCATCAAGTTTACACACACACACACACACACACACACACGCACACACCATTGAATTTAGCACATGATTGATTGGCATAGACATTTTGCAAAAGCTGTTTTCACTTTGTCTGTATCTCTTTCTCCCACTCCCCCACTCCCCTGTGAGAGGAGTAAATGATTAGGTGTTGCTGAGAGCAGCTGGAGAAAGTCAGAGATAAAGTCAAGAAACAGCTGGAGTGAGATCACCTCATTTAGGTAAGACACATTCACTTGTTCACTCATCTTTCTCTCTCTCTTTCCCTCACACACACACACCCACACATTTCTGCATATGCTGTGTCACATGTGAATTCAAGCAAGCTAATTACTTAATTGCTGCTTATATTCTATGTGGTTGTCATCATGTTTAACAGAGTTTACCAGCAGTGGATGTGGTATTCCAGATTTTTAAAAAACAATGTTTAAGATCTGAAAAAAGGCTAAAGCTCCATCAGCTGCTGCTCTGATGTTAGGAAAATGGATGTCAAGTTTAGTCACCCACACATATTGTTTGTCCTATACATACACAAACACACACTTTTTCATTCAGTTTTCATTTTGCACTGCTATCAATCATAACCTGTTAAACCCCCACACGGAGGCAGTGACATTATTGTCTAAGATATTGGACCCATTATGACACTAACAGTATGACAGCCTGTTTGGGCCGTTCTCGTGGGTGTGGAGTAATGAGGATAATATCGGCCAGTCAGCATCTGGCTACAAAGTGTCACAGAAGATTACGCAGCAGGTGGAACACGCAGCTTTCCATGAGAGACAAATAGTCCCACTGCAACCATGTTAATGTGGCCTTGGCTGATCACACTGACCAGACCATATGTGCCAAGAAAATGCTACAGCATCACCTCGCAAAGGTTTGTGTGTGTGTGTGTGTGTGTGTGTGTGTGTGTGTGTGTGTGTGTGTGTGTGTGTGTGTGTGTGTGTGTGTGTGTGTGTGTGTGTGTGTGTGTGTGTGTGTGTGTGTGTGTGTGTGTGTGAGAGGGTTTTTGTCACCTTTTGAGGATGTTTTCTAGTATAAACACTGACCTTGTTGGGACCAGCAGTTCTCATGGAGACCAAAGGCTGGTCCTAATGAGGCATAATAGGATTTCTGAGGTCTTAGTTAAGGTAAAGGTTAAGGTGTGAATTGATGTTAGGTTAAGGTTCGGGTTTGGGCCATGCTGTCCATAATGAATGGAAGTTAATGCAATGGCCTAACAGGGATGGCTGTGTGTGTGTGTGTGTGTTTGTGTTTGTGTGTGTGTGAGAGAGAGAGACTGCATAATTTAAGCACCCGCTCTTTCTTGTAGTGGTCCTTTAGGAGATGCAGCAGATGGACAAATATCCTTGCAGAGCTGGAGTTTCCCATTCTGGGAAAAATGGCCCAAAAACCAGACTGCATCAGATTACAAAATGACCAAACAGAGACTTGAGCTAAAACGTACATGTACACAAACAGACACAGACAACACATTCAGTTCAGGCTCCCATTTGAGCAAATCCAGTGATTTCTCACCTACTAAATGAGATGACAAATTAATAATGAGCTCATTTAAAATCAATGACATCTTCTGGTTCGGTAACATTTGAAAAAAACTAAGCATTTGTATTCATAAGTTGATTTTTAGTATTTATTATTTTAAATAAAACATATTTATTGAATTAAATTCTCAAATCAACATTTCATAACTGATTGACAGGAAATTATTTGAGGCAGCAGGCACTTGATGATTCTCCTATTCAAACAGGTTAAAAAGAGTTCCGCCTCTGAAAAGCAATGTCACTTAATGAATGGGAGAAAACTACAGTCGTCGCTCAATGCAATCTAAAGTTTAGCTATGGCTAACAAGAAACTTCAGCCGTCTTGGTTAGAAAAATCAAGTGAGTATCTTGGAAAGTTTCCTTTTTTTCATCCGTCGTATCTGTCTACACATCAAGCTCAATCATTAAGAATATTTAATTCCCAATACTTCTTTACTATTCTAATAATGATTCCCTTAAAAATGCAAGAGGCTTGTCCCTCTGGTTCACAACATCCAAACAAATAACATTTTCTTACCCGCATAGGAGCCAATAACTTGTCACTGCTCTTTATTAACCCAATATGCTGATGCATAACAGCAGCAACTTCTATCACCAAGATAAAGACTCATTTAGCAGTTGGCTGATAATGGCCAATTTGGGAGTTTATGTTATTGTCTGATTATTAAATTCATCCCCACAATTGGGCATTAAAATCTCCAGATAGAGTTAATCCCAACATCTAATCTAGTTTTAATCAACAACACAAAATTGATAAAATAGTCTCTTGATAGAAATAATTGCATTCTCTTTTTTTTCTTCTTCTTCCAATTTTCGAGTTGTTCACATTAATGGAAAACAAGTGAAACAAGTGTGCTTGTGGATTTTAGGAGCTCAAGGGGCACCCGAAAATACATCATTGAAGTGTTGGAGTTCAGCAGTAAATATTTGTTGGTTCACTCACTCCCAATTCCATCTAGTATCTTGCTGGTGTTGACCTTTACCAACACTGGCAAACAAACACAGCTCAGCTCTCATGCTGGTGCTTCCAAATTGAACACTTGATATGTCCCTTAAACATTTATTTAAAGGTCATATAATTTCTCCTTCTGTCAAGAGATTTTTTAATCTGAGAGTGAGTAATGCTTCAATCGCACAGTCAGGATTTTCTTATTGCCAATAAGACATTAAATGCACCCTCTGGTTATCCTGATAAAAGAAAGCAATAAAAAGTTACAGCCTCAGAGTTAGCTATTTTAAATTGTTCTGTACAGACTGTGCCAATTAGTTTGATTTGGCTACTGCCTCCAACATCGAAATGCTCTATTGCACCAGCTCTTTGGCTACTGCGCCTAGTTACCAGACGTACAATCTGAGTACTCCACGAATTTAACACTGTGAGTATACAAATGGGATTTCCTGTGAATTTCCAAGCTGTGGTACCAGAGTGTGCCCTGGTGCTTCAAGTGCAAATTAACCAACCCAAATGTGTACTCTCCCAGATCAACTGGATGACATTACTTCTGCATAGCTACTTGTGTGTGTTTTCCAGGTTGCTACTCGAGGTGGGTCATATTGAGGACTCAGCATACTCTCTGTTTCTCTATGTGTGCAGTCCCATGCCATATGCTGCAGCAGCAGAGGGGTAGACCTTGACCTCCATCTCACTCGAGTGAGTGTGCATGCTCGGATGCCTAAATTGTCAGGTCCTCATTAAGCCTGCAGGTTAGATTTTGAGTGTTAAAGGAGTTTGACATTTTGGGAAATTTGCTTATCTGTTCTCATGTTTCTTCAGTCAGTGTGAACCTACAGTACCAGCAGCTGCTGGCTAGCTTAGATTAGCACAAAAGATGTAAGCAAGGGGAAACAGCTAGCCTGGGTTTGACCAAAAGTAATTAAACCTGCCTGCCAACATGTCAAAGGACACTAACGTCATTTTTATTCTTCAGTTTTTGTGAGGATTTAGTAAATGAGATATCATATTTTAATTAGTGCACTTTAGTGGTGCTTGTTGGAGGATTTTATTATTGTTGGACAGAGCTGGTCCAGCTGTTTCTCCATATTTTCAATCTTTCTCTCACTAATCAATTTCTGGCCTCATATTTAATGGCCAGATATAGAAATGGTAATAAACCTTTCGTCTAACTATCCAATGATGAAAGCACATAGGCGTATTTCCAAAAATTGTCAAACTGTTCCTGTAATGTGCCACTTTTAGGCTAACCTCTTCAAGCTGAAGCCCTTTGCACGGATGGTAATTTTTCATGGAAGTTGTGTGAATATGGAGCGCCAAGTTAATGATGTTCAGTTATTGCAATATATATCCTTTTTTTCAGCTCTTAGTTTATTCAGCACATGAATTATTCAAATCCCTAAACGTACCTGTGCTGATACTTAAAGTACACTTTCTTTATCAAAAAAGTCACATTTTACTCCAAGTTAATGAGGAGATTTTCATATTTATACATATTTTGCTCACCCATTTTAGCTGAGAGTGGTTCTGGTTTTTTGTTGTAAAAATGAGTACAGATGATTTTCACAGAGACGGGTCTCACTGAAGTGTCAAAACTTTCTAAACCCTTATTTGCAATTAATTATTAAATTATTGACTGACCTTTTCAGGCTAAGCATAATTGCTGATGTGGCCGAGTGAAAAAGACACTGCAGTGCATCACTTCCAACTAATTGATTTGGCTGCTGCGCTCATGAACTTTTCACTGTGATCAGCACTGTGACAGGAAGTAATCACCCATCATTTTTTTAGATGAGTGGTTTTCAAAGGTGCCTATAAATTTGAATGCAGAGAAGGCATTCGAAGGACCCCCCGAGAATCAGCCTAAACCTTTACTGAGATCCAAGCACTACATACTGCCCCTGTCTGGTTGTAGGAAGCAACTCCGTCTGTAGGAGAGCTCATTCCAGGTCACCCACTCTCTGTGGGCGAGAGAGCGAGAGAGGGTGGAGAGCGCAAGAGAGGGAGGGAGACAAAGTAAAAAGACAGACTAGAGAGAGAGAGAGAGAGAGAGCGAATATCTATAACTTGGTAAATGCCAGCGATCACACCGTTCTGTTCCAGATAGAGAGCCTTGAATACATTCCTGTTTATTTTGTTGCCATTTATTGACATAGTGATTCATTTCCTGAGTCTATATAAAGACATGTACTGTAGCTACAACGCGGTGTCTTTGCTATGGCAGTGCCTCAGTCTGAGGAGTAGAGAAGAAATGAAGGAGAGCCGAGATCATTGTGTAAAAAGAGAGAAATTTTGTCTCGTAGGCTTGCCTTTCGTCTGAGCTCATCACACAGTCATTAGGCTGAACGCAGCCCACCTACTTACTTTACCAACCATCTTACCTCCAGTTGCATAGAAACATAACAAGTGAATCATGCTCTTGTGGACTTCTATTGTGTTTGCTTGTCAATCAGACTCTTGGTGATTGTCAGATAAACCCTGGTGTGTGCCAGCATGAAGTTACTCATATATTATAAATACTGGACAAGTCTGTGTTGCTAGTGAAACAATTGTATGGTAGCAGGTACCATGTGTTGAAATAAACACTTATTATAACTGCCTCAATTTTTTTTTTAAAGCACAAAAAAACAAGTATGCTAAAATCAACATACACATTAGTTATAAAAAAAATACAACATACAACTGTGCTATCAGGTCTTGTTGTCATGGAAACAATGTTTTTTTTTACTAAGAAGATTTTTTAAAAAGCAAAGTTGTCAGCTACATGCTTTTATAGAGTGAGTTTCAGTGGACTATGCGGCTAATTCACAGCTTTAGAAGATTTCCATATTAGTTGCATCATCAGTGAGCGGGCTACAGCGGGGCTTCGTGTGCTTGGGTGGGTGTGATGAGAGGGACCTGTGGACATCAGACTGTGAATGAGTGGCCGGCATCCTGTAGCAGCTCGTGTGGACAGGTGTTTATGAATGGGACACTTTTGGATTCCCTAAAGCGCAGACCCCACCGTATGTAACTGGGTTGTGCCTCTGACATAACTGAAGTGGTGACACTCTGATGAAGTCAGTTACCATGGATACAAAAAATTGCCCACATAATTTTTTTTTTTTTTTGTCAAAGGCCTTGTGTAATAATGTTCTCTTCCCTGTAACTTATTTATCTATTTATCCATTTATTTATTTATTAACATATCAGTTTGTTTGCGCGCCTGCCTGCTGGTTTCATAGTTGGAACTGTTTTAATTAGACTCCTTTTAGTTTCATTGGAGTCACATTGGAGTACTGGGCGTTTGATTATTAACCAAACAACACTAGGCAAATTGAAAATGAGCTTTTGTCTTCAATAATTATAGAGAGTAATAACAGAATAGTTAGCGCACTATTGACGTACTACACAGTGATAATGGGTCTCCACTGTTTTTCAAATATTTCATAATCACACACTGGTATGAGCAATTAGTAACAGCCTTGTGAAATGTAATCAGACAGCAGAAATGAAGAGTTAAAAGCAGCTGGCTTACTAGTGTGTGTGTGTGTGTGTGTGTGTGTGTGTGTGTGTGTGTGTGTGTGTGTGTGTGTGTGTGTGTGTGTGTGTGTGTGTGTGTGTGTGTGTGTGTGTGTGTGTGTGTGTGTGTGTGTGTCCAGGTCCAGCGTCATCTCTGAAGCATGACATGCCTGGGTAACTCCTTTTCAATGTGCTGTTGGCCCATGAAAGATGTATGATGACTGAGCCTAGCAGTTATAAATCAGATTTAATAACAGGGGTGCATGTTCAGATAATCCCAGCACCGTGGACACCTCTCCTGCTGCCTAAATACCTGCAGCTGTCCACAGACTGGGCAGAGCTGAATCACTGTACTGTGTAAGTGTTGTGCTGGTGTGCACCAGATAAATGAATACTAAATGGGAGCGAGAGAGAGAGAGATAGATATACTCAAGTCTATGTGCACTAGTCTATGAGTCCTGAAAAAGGTCATGTTCCAGAAATGACTATAGGGAGGTCTGCAGGCATGCGTACCCTTGAATGAGATTAAAGAAAAGGACATCTTTTTAAAACGTATCTACGGGCGCCGAGAAGAATGTATGATTTGATTTCCTTGGAAACTGCTTAATGTTTAAATATAGAATAAGCTTAGCTATACTCCACTGGGGCTAATTTTTGGTTAACAAGCGAAAAATGAAAGCCACCATTAACGGCGGTGCAAAGCATCGTTTGTTTCCCAAGGGAGTGTCCTGGGTCTGGCTTGTCCCAACAGGACGCCTCTAATGGGTGAGTAGGAGGAGATGGTGGTGGGTGGGATGGTATGAAAGAAAGCGGAGCTATTATATTTGGAACCCCAGGTTTTTTTTTTTTCCTCAAAAGAAAAGTAGACCATCATCCACTCTTCGTGTGGTCTTTCTCCCTCTCTTTTATGTCCATGTTATGCAATTGTCTATTTCTCTTATTCCAAGCCTCGAAGGCTCTGGCTCTGACGGAGGAGGATAGAGGACCTCAACAGGTGGAGATTTTTATTCTAGGGATGGAGGAGGAGGAGGAGGAGGAGGAGGAAGAGGAAGAGGAGAGTAGTGAAGTGTTCTTTAATAATAAGCCCTCTGGTTTGCTAACACTGAGCTTTTTTTTTGCTTCATAGTGTAACTCAGCTTATGACAGCCAGACCTAGTAGAGCCCAGGCCTGCTAACATGACCCCATGCAGTATCTACACCATCTGTCTGCAATGGGACTCCAAGGCAACACTCAGAGGGAGATGCAGAGAGAGGGATGGAGGGAGAAGAGGGAGTTTTGTCAGCGCTCCCCCAGGACCCCCTGTGCTGCAGTTTTGATCTGCTAATTATGTTTAATTGAGGCTGTGTAATTCACAAGCGTTGCCTCTATTTCCCCTTATCTCACCCCTGGCTTTTATAGCAAACTCTGACGCTGACGAGGGAACATGACACATCATCAGCTATAGCGGTTCAATGCAGTCTTCTTCTCTTTTTTTTTTTAATGGGATCAGTATCTTAATTTTGGGGGAATGAGAGGTGTCTGCGCGGGGGACCACTAGGCTGGTCTACAACAGATGAGCGGATAATGAAATGTTTTATCTGTGCGCAGTGACTGCTCCGAGGAGAGGAGGCACGACGAGTAGTTTGACGCCGAGACAGTCGTCATAGCGCGCGCGCACATACACACACACAAACACACACACACGCGCACACACGCTAAGAGAGGGAGAGAGAGGGAGAGAGAGAGAGAGAGAGAGAGAGATTTGCACTTCTTTGGCGAGGTGTCACCAGGTGATGCCAAACGACGGATGATGGTGCACCGTGCCTCTCTTGCGTCTTCATTTTTTTGGAGAAGAAACACGAGGAAAAGCGACTCGCAGAGACAGAAAAACCCGACAGAGACAAGGAAGATATACACAAGCTATCAGTTTAACGAACTGTGAAGTTGGAGTCTCTTCTTTTCTTTTTGAGGGGGAGGAAAGGGTAGACATGGCGAAATTTCCCAAACGCGCGCTCCTTCTTAACTCGACACATCTTTTTGATATTTTATAATGGGAAGATGAAGTCACCCCAGTCTGCACCCTCCACCACCACCACCACCATCACAACCCCCTTCTCTCTCCCCCCCTCCTCCATCACACCATCCCCTCTCTCATTCAGGCCCGGTGCCCATATGTTTAATTAACTAGGCTGATGTGTAAGTACCTTCAGCCAGCGAAGCGTGGGCGGGCGGGCTGTGGGGTAAAAGAGCCTGCCGGAGAATATTTCCTCATTTCTGTCGGTCGGCTGTCGGAGCATCACCTCTGCCTCGCAACGTAGAAAAGGCTACAAATAGAACTCGACCCGTTTTTAAACTTGTTCCAACTGTTTGGGCGCGCGGTGCTTGTCTGGAGAGCGCGTGGAGGGGAGACGCAGAGGGAGAGAGAACGAAAGAAAGAGAGAGTGTGTGTGTGTGTCTGTGTGTGAGAGAGAGTGTGTGTGTGTGTTTTGATGTTATTTGTGACGGAATCCCCCCCTTTCAGTCTCCCAAGAATCCGCGAGCGGCGCGAGGAGGAGGAGGACAGCAGAGGAGGAGGAAGAAGAGGAGGAGGAGGAGGAGGCGCGCGGACCTGACCACGAGCCCTCACTGCGGAACGCGCGGGGCTGCCGCTGGAGATTCCAAACCAACGCTTATTTTGGATTCTAGAATCAAACTCATCCCCCCCTGCGCGCATCATCGGCTCTTCTTTTCCTCCCTTCTTTTCTCCCCCCCCCCCTCTTTTTTACCCCCTCCCCAGTCTGTCTCCTCCACTGAATGGACGTTTTTAACAATCTTAACGGAGAGGAATACCTATCTGCTGGGAGAAAGAGGTGGCCGTGGACGGGGAGGTCTTCAGAGACAGACAGGTGGATTTATCCGTGTGGCGGTGTGTTGTTTTTTTTTTTTTTTTTTTTTTTTGGGGGGGTGGGAGGGGGCTTTGATGGAGGAGAAATTGATGGATTCATTTAACGGAGGAGAGTCGTATGTGATTCCTACTCCTGCCGAGGGCACCCGAATGGAGTAACAGGCTGCAATGTCATCTCCACCTGGCTGCCTGGAGAGATGTGTCACGGGAATGGGGTGAGTTAGCCTAATTATGTTTTTGTTTTCTTTTTTTGTTTTTGTTTTTTGTTTTGTTTTAGCTGAGAACTGGATAACTCTCTCCTCTCTTGGGGAGGGAGGTGGGGGGTGACGCGGAAATTAAGCAGCAATTGCCGGGGTTCAGTGGTTTCATATCTGCCGCACACTCACTCCTCTCCTCTCAAAGTGGAGCAGAAGAGAGGAGGGGTAGTGGGGTGCCTGGTTTGTGCTCCTCTAAGGCTCCTTCGTTCGTCCGAGTCCCCGACACACAACCTGCTGCATGCCCTACATAGAGGAGCCCCGCACCGGAGAGAGGAGCGTGAGGGGAATATTCGCTAAGGAGCCACAGGCTGTTTTTAACGCTGCCTCTCTCCCTCTCTGACAACACACACACACACTGAGAGAGAAAGAGAGAGGGGGGGGGGGGGGAGAGGGGGGAGTACCAATTTGCCTTTCTCACCGTTCTCACCATTCTACCTTTTGAATTTTAACTTGTGTTGTTTTCTTCACACAAGCTTTGCATCCAATAAAGCCTGTATCTCATTATCATCCCCTAAAAGACACGCGCACAGTTACGCACCAACATACACACACAAACACACAGCCATTGCTTAACACGCGCACTGGCACTTGGACTCAGGTGGTGTTTGATGTAATTTAAACTGTTAAAATACTAATGAGTCATGAGGATTGTAATGACATTGGGTAATAATGTTTGTAGCTCGTATTAGACACCAGCCTGTAGGCGCGCAATCCTTTTATAAAGCAGAGTCAAATTCAACAAGTCGCTTATGACAGCTCCATGGCAATAAGCAATAACAATATTTATTTATTTTATTTGATTGTTTTTGTTTTTTTCAGATCAAGTTTGAACACTTTTCCTCTGGTTTCACTGACGCTGTGAGAAGGAACCAAAATGCCAGTAAACGGACAGGTGATGGTGGATGCCTGCACGGGGCCTCGCACCACGGCACTAAAACACAACATTCATCGCACGGACTCCGAAGAAGAAGGCGCAAAAGCTCCGCGACCGCAACCCCGCAGAAGCCACGCTTTGTGACACCGAAGGTAAGGACGAGAGAGGGGGGTGGTGGGGGGCACACAGTCAAAGCGGCTCAAGACGGAGTGCTGTGGGTCGCTAAGCGGCGCTGTTGCATCACATTATCCCCAGCTGCTGATGAGAGGCCATGTAATGAATTCATATCTCAAATTACAGTTTTCAGGCTTTGAATGCAGTCACGTTGTAGAAACACATTTTCTTCCGTTTTTCCTCCCGCTTCCCGTGCCAAGTCTGACACACGAAGTGTCTTCTCCTCTCAGGGACACGGAAGCGATCACACACACACACACACACACACACACTCATAGGCACATATGCACATACAGATGTTACAGGGGGGTAACTATAAGAGTCTGGCATATCTGTGTATAGGAGTCTGACATGACAGGATACACAGTGTAGTCCTAATACCCATAATTCTCCATTGGACTAATCTTATCTGGTGGCAAAGTAAAGCACCCCATTTATAATTCTAAGTAGTGTGTATGTGTGTGTGTGTGTGTGTGTGTGTGTGTGTGCATTTCACATGATGATTTTGGGCCAAATTATCAGTCATGCCATACCATACTCACTGTGGTGTTGTAGAGAACAGTGGATAGAGACTGACGACGTGCTCAGCAGTAGCCTATTTTCCTGAATAGTGGGATGACACAAAAGGAGATCAACTCTGTAGGGCATAAACGCAATAGAGTGGGGAGCGGTGAATGTCGAGAGCAGTTGCTATCTTCATTAATATAAATATCTTGTGCTAAAGCTGCAATGGATTCTGGGTGTGATGTCATAACACCTTTAAAACCTCAACAGTATTTTATAGTAGGCCCACTTTTGTATTCACTTTCTTTTTTTGTTGTTATCTCTCCAGAGAGCGTTTCTCTCGCTCACTTGGGCCTTGTATTTTCCCACATTTCACAGTCTGCTATTAAACGACTTCTGAAAACAAAGCTAAACAGGGAAAAAAAAAAAAAAGCATAGAAATGAGAAATTCTCGGTGATGCGATGCATACTATATTCTGAGTCCCATTTTGGCTGCTGCATGACATAGCGTTGAAATTATGTGTCGGGCTGCATCTCACTGAGCTGCTCACTGAACCATCTCCATTGTTGGCAAAGCAGGTACAGTAGTTCAGAGCTCATTGTCTCCAAGCCGCGTGTTCATGTAGTCTGAAGTGAGACTGTGTTGTTCTGTTTCGCTGCACTTAAAGCTGTTTAATCCGTCACATTAAATGATCTGTTCTCACCGTGTTATTGTGCTGACTTTTAAGGAGGAGGTGGCCCTCTTGAGATTATTTTGATGGCACCTAAATGGATCCAGAGATATTTACACAAACATCAAGTGCTTGTACCTGCCAACAAGAGATTTAGAAGTTGTTTTTCACTCTTATAGTTCTGCTAAACACTTTTTTCCCCCCTCCAAAAAGCATTTTTAAAGGAGGGTATTATTCAGGAGGGTTTCTTCCAGATAAAAGGCTGCACAAGGTGATGCTCTCTGTCATCCTGGTTTCAGTGTTTTTCTGGTTTTTAATAGTGTGCAAGACATTTTTAGAGCTGGAGCTCAAAATTAGCTCAAAATCTACATATGCCTGCAAGTGGGGAAAGGTTCTGAATGCAACCATGCAGAAGTCTCTTTTTCTTTTCATGAAAGATACACATAGAGGCTTTGTTCCTCTGTTGAACCACTACTTTTTTTACTGAAGTCATCCAAAAAAAGTGTGGCTGTTATTATTTGTATTGTTGTGCAGTTACTGTGGCGTAGTCTCGAAGAATAGCTCGTCAGCAAATATCCTTGCCTGGAACTTGTTGGTTTGATTTGAACACATAATGACTTAACCATAAGACCACTGAGGTATATTTTAGCTTCTTTCCTTATGCTTGACTTGCTGTTTTGCGTAGTTCAGTGAAAGCATTTTTTTAATCACAAAGGCTAGAATAAAACAAAGTGGGAATCCTCATATCCCTTTTCTTTTTTCTCTCTCTTCCTTTTCGTGTAAACATATAGAGGAATTTACGTAGGAGTACGCACACAATGTTTCATTCTAGGATTAATGAAGAATAATTATAAAGATGCTTAAAAAAGGGAAAAGCCAAAGAACCTGTGGGTGGGATATTCACCTTTCTGCCCTGCACTGTAGCTGTATTTGTCCTGAAGGATATTGACATATCCTGCGATAGGAGCTACAGCAAATAATCCTCTTATCTAGCACAGTATTTCTGATTAAAGCTCACTGTCCACTGAAGTTGACAAACTGTACATATCAAAGTAAAGGTTTTTGACGGTGTGGTTCTGCCGAGGAACATTAACAACCCCGACCACGTGCAGCCATCAAGCCTCTGGCGTGGCCTTTAGCTGTCAGCTGCCGAGTGAGTGCTTTCTTTTAAAGTCAATTTAACGTGCTACAGCGCCTGAACCAGCGTTGCATCAGAGCTTACACTGCCGAAATTTGGTTACGTTTGACTTTTTAATGTAAGAACTGAGGGAAGAACTGTGAAAGCTGATGCCCTGCCTTCACAGTTGCCGACTTTGTACTTTACAATGGCAGGTCAAATGCTGCTCACACGAGGCTCGAGTGGATGAAAATGAGTGTTTTCATGTTTCTGTTCCTAGCAATTAACAGTGAAAAGGGGCTGAGTGACATATGATAATGAGTCATTTGACCCCCGCTGATCTTCTGTATATTGATGTGTGATAGTGAAGTCTCAGATACAAGTTAATAACCCAAAAGCCTCTTGCGAACGCACACTGTTTAATCATTTAATCAAAACGCAGCTGGTGGTCTCATTTAATGAGTTAGTGAGCCATAGTGATATTAAGTGGGGTTTGACTAATACAGGTTCTGGGACTGTTTTTTTTTAGCATTAGCTGATGTTTTTATGGCGATTTTCTACATCTGTTAATTAACCTTTAAACACAAGCATTTATATATTTTGAAACATATTTTGAATATTGACAGATTTTTTATCCTGTGGGACCTAAAACTCAGATAATAATCCACAATGAAGCTTCTTATTCAGACTTAACAATCAAAAGTATGGTTTCACATTCATAATTATGATAAAGACATCCCTGGATGTGCGTCATATTGGTGTTGACCATTACAGGAAGTAATGGAAGCCTGTAGTCCTGCAGTCTCCACATGGCAGCAACACTAACACTACATTGATTAGTGACTTTACTTTCAGTGTTTCTATCTGGTTATTCAGCTCCAGCCCAGTTTTTCTTAACTTTACTGAAAGTAGTTCAATAAATCTGAAAATTGTGTTTTTCAAACCTGTAAAATATGAATTCTCGACAGGTTGGATTTGAAAATTAAACCCAACCTTTAATCAATGTTAAATCGTCTGTCTGTGTTATTCATGACTCAAAGGCAAAAAGTTTTTATGCTGAAAATAAGGATTAAATCTTGATCTTGATGGAAAGGTGGTTTCAGGCTGGATGTAGAGACACGAGGAGCATAATAGAGATATAACCCAGAAATTGCCTGCTACGTCTGTTAGGTCTTGAGTTTGAATTAAAAGCAACATTTTGTGTTTCTATTTCAAACAACAAATCTGTCAAAACAGTCTCTCATCCAAAATGTCTCAGATGGAAGGACCAGCTGGATAGTCGAAGAAATGGCCTCTCGGAAAGATCTTTGAATTTATGTTGTTTTGAGATTATAACACTTTGCTGAATAGGTGTGTTTTTGGCTGCGAAATGTATATTTATGGTCCTTTTTTTCCTTTTATTTTGAAAGTACATTGCATGGAGACTGAAAGGAAAGGAGAGAGACAGAGGGAGAGACAGAGAGAGAGTTGAACCAGTGACGCTGTGATTATGTGGCATGTGCGGTAACCACTCTACCAAAGCATTCCTGTCAGCTCATTCTTTAATGTAAACAGCTGTCTGTTGCAGCTGGAAACCAGATTGATGAGAGCACCGAGGCGAAACCACAACAGTGAATTTGTGGGCTGAAAATCCATAAAGCTGAAAGACACTAAAACGCTACACAGAGTGAGCAGCATCTTTAACATTTCACACAGTCTTTTTGTTTCATCATTGATATAACAAATATTGGTTTGAACTTCTATGATCCCTTTTTTGAAGGTTAATAATGCCTCAGTATTAATAATGTAGTCAGTGGTCATTGTTAAAAAGAAAAAGAGGAAGATGCATACAGATGTGTTCTCTTTTGATGTCAGCATTCATTTTTCAGCTGAAAGCTTAAAGGCTTTCAAGATAGTGGATGTTTCATTTTGAATCGTAGCCCCCCCCCACTGTGTCTATTGCGAAGTGTGCTTTTGAATTAGCTTGATTAGTATTAAGCACAACATGTGGCTTTGAGAGGGACAACATTTCCAGCTTCATAGGAGGCTTAGTTGTTACCTTAAATGATGCCTTTTCTACTGTTTTCTCAGTCTGAGGGGTTTTCCAAGCTCAAAAAGAGGCTTACAGTAGGAAGTGCCTGAGAGCGTCCAGTCTGGTGATGTCATTGTGGCCAATTGAACACACAACACTCATATACCAATTTTATACTTTTACTGACGCCAGACTTTTTTTTTGTTCAGACTGATATAGCGCTGTCCTACTTAAGACAATTTTTTAGCTTTTAAAAATCCAATTTGATTCAGTTTTCCACGGTTACAAAGAGCAGAGCAGTCCCATAAATGTATGAGGAATATTTCATTATCTTATCTGCCTTCCTCCAATCACCGCAAGTGTTGGCGGTCTTTTACTGATTCAATGAGAGATGGTTGTTGCCTCCACTTTCACATTTTTAACGTATTACATATGTTACGCCACAATTAGCTCAATGCATCACTGAGACAGTTAATACGTTTTCAAAATGAACCAGACATCATTATTCTATAAGAGATAACAGACGCACAGCGGGGCTTTCTTTAAACAATGCTGCTATGGAGCCGCACAATCATACTCTACCAGCACCGTCGCTCTATTGGTTAGAAGAGGGTGTAAAAAGAATAGATATTGTAATTCTCTTGATGAGCCGGCAGCTACATTACGAAAAAGAGTCTGGCAGAGTGTGTGCTCAGTGTTAACTGTGCCAATGACGTTAAGTCTGGAAGGAATTTCATCACTCGGCTACAGAAATGAGTCAAATGGCTTTATTATCTTCCCTAAATTATTTTTTCCTCATCACAATCAAAGTTCCTCAAATTCATATTGAATGCAATTAATTTTTTTTTCAATGAAGCCATTTGAATTTTTTTTTTTTTTTGAAAGAATATTATATAATCAATAACTCAATCATTACAGGTTTCCTTAAAAACAGATTATAATGAAGAATAACTGTGTGGTTGTGGAGAGGGAAAAGTTTATAAAGCATTCAAGAGTTGTAGTTTGTTAGTGAGGATATGTTTTATGTTGGCTAGCAGAAACTTAAGGGAATTTACTGTTAGTTGACATTAAATGTTTAATCCATGTCTGTCAATTGGAAATATCTGTTCCTTCAATCGGTTTTATTGTAAAGCACTTTAAGCTGCATTTATTGTATGAAAGGTGCTATACAAACAACCTTCTTCCAACGAGATTATGAAAGCTACTCCTAATAATAATCTTAATTTATAGAGCACTTTTCAAAATCCAGAAAGTGTTTCACAAAGGCAACAAACTGTCGAATCACAACGGCTCCAATAGATGATTTAAGCTTGGTTGTGAAACTAATTATGTCTCACAAATATGTTTTTGCTCCTGGTTGGTGGGTTTACATTCACCGTTTAGGTATCTCAGAGTCTCATTCAGAGACTTGTTCTGTCATCAAGATGTTTTATGAAGCATTGAGTGTCATTCAGCACCATAAAACTCATCCACTGCTGCACTCCAACAATTTTAAAATGATTTTCAAATCGCTTTAAAGATTTTTCTTTTTTTAAAAAGAATAAAATCCCCTTTCTTTTTTCTTTTTTTTCTTTTTCTTTTTGGAGCAATCCCTTTACTCTTCAGCCTTCAGTGGGCTGTTATTCATATTTGACTAAGCTGAGCTTTCAGCAGCTCAGAGACTCAATAAAAAACTGCACGGGCCTGAATCTTTGGCCAAATCTCTGTCTGGTCCAATTCGCTCCTGCCAAGCCCAGCCTGTGCCTGACACTAACTCAATCTCATATTAAATTACTGAGTATTCTCATTATCTCAATTCTGTGATTGGATCTCTATATGCAAACGAGGTAGGTGCAGATGGAGGATTTGTCAGTGGTGTTACCCAGGTCAAGGGAAGCAAAGCTGCGGGATTGGAGCTACTTCCTTTTCCAGAAGCATGTTGCTGGGTTTGCTTGACTTGAGTGACATTAACAGTACAGTTTAAAGAGATCTGACTGCTAAATTGTATAAATGTGCTATAGGATGCCCTGTTATATGTTTGAAAATGTATGTAAAATGGCTTTCAGCAGATTATGTCTGTTTGGCTGGTGATGAAGGGGTAAGCCAAAATGTTGCTGTTCGGTAAGCCAGGGTGTACGTCCATGGTTGTCGACAGTGTGGCTCGCAAGCTTCGGTTTGCTGCCATACATCCGTGGCCCTTTCATGTCAGTGTCAAAGCCTGCTGTCGGCTTGTCAGTCACAGTCACTGTCATGCCAGTGATAGGAGAATGACATAAGTACTTAATGCAAATGTAGTTTAAAATAAAATGTTTTGATGCAAATGTGCTCTCCGCCTACATAGATGGATACCCATGGGTATACCTAAGCGTAGATGGAGAGATACAGATGCATTCATTAGATAAAAAATGATAAAATATAAATTTTCATCTTTTGGTAAGCTTGTTTCTTCAAAGAAAGAAATATTTTTAAATTTAAGCTGTTGCATCCATTATTGATTTTGTGAAAGTCATCCGTGCTTTTATCTCTTCTCAGTTAGTCTCTTGTAAGTCAGTGTTTTTGCCTCAGTCAAAGGTCTCTCTCTTTTGTTTCCAGTTTGTACAAACACAGTACCTAGGAGACTTCCTGGAGCACTGACTCTGCTTTTATTGATTCTGCTGTTGATTTCTCTGTGTGTGTGTGTGTGTGTGTGTGTGTGTGTGTGTTTATATTGTATCTGTTTGCAATTGCTGCGTTACTGTGATTTGAAAAATGCAATCTCAAAAAGATTATTACTTTTAATTATGCAGTTGTAGATCAAACAGTGACAAATCTGCAAGGTAGTCAGAGCACTTGTAGTACAACTATAAAGCCCAGACCTTGATTTAAGTGGAACACAGTTCTATTTAAATACCTGAGAGATACACTGATTTCATAAATAAGCAAACTAAAGCATGCAGTATAGGCGTAGGTGGTTCCTAATCGAAGAAAAGGAAACTTGAATACAAATAACATGATAATCAATCGTTGTGAAGCATGAAAACAAAAAATAACACCACCCGACACTATTGGTTGGCAACTTGGCATCTTAATGTTTGAAATATTAAAAATAAATTGACAGCTAAGCAGCCATGCTGTGTCCTACCATCAGTGTGTGTAAGTATTTTAGGCTTTAACAGATTAAACAACATCGCTATCTGTTGAGAAATCTTTGACGTGTTGAGTTTTTTAAACAGATTTACACATGAATAGTACCTTGATGACTGATTTAGTCTCGGCGTCTAGTCAGTTTACATTTCTTTTTCTACATGATCTCGTTGAGAGCTCTTGCCAGGCAGCAAGTTGTAGAAGCCAAAAATATTCCCTCAACATCCGCAAATCATCTAAAATCTGTTACTCCAGGTAAAATGCCCCCCCTTCCCCCCTTCCCCTACCCCTCCCATTGCCTGCGACAGGTGCTGTCTCAGCCAGACGGGGCATTCGCTGATGTGGGAGTATTCGAAAGCCCCAGTTTTCCTCGTGCCAAGTGTAGTATTTAAGAGCAATACATCAAAAAACATATGTTGGCCAGACTCTGGTACCCAGAGACGTGTGATCAAAGTCAGATCCACATGTTGGAGGGCTTTAAAAAAAGCTGCTGTCAAATGTGCTGTATGCCTTTGGCTATGAACTTCAATTATTTAAGAATAGATTAATTGTAATATACTCATGTTTTGTATACCACCATTATAGAACTGAGTCCATTTCTAAGATTTATAAGTCATATCTGAAGTCCTTTTTTTAGAATCTGGATCATTGCTGACTTCATCAATCTGTTAAAGTAATAAGCCCAGTTAGTCCCAGATCCTTCATACAGTATATGACATCAAACGAGAGTAGGACCAGTGCTTTAAGGGTATAATTTAATTCGTCTACAGGTATTAGCCATTTATCATTTCTAGATATATAGATCTGTCATATCAGTACTCAAGTAATTTAAGTTATTACATCAATATAAAGTCTTTGTAGAATATATTCGGTGGATTAACAAATGTCTTCACTTCCATCAATAATATATCGTTGAAGAGATTGGCGCACTTGCTATGCATGAAAATGAGTACAAATTCTGTTTTGGGTTAAAAATTAAAACGTGGATTTAGTCTATCATTACATCGGGTTGTCTAACAAGTCCTTACCAGTAGCTGTCTACAACTGTCCTGTGTCATTTTAATGTTTCAGGTCCTTTCAATAATTGAAAGCTGGAACAATCACATTGTGTATTCATAAGGATGGCCCTCTCTTGGCTTATCATACTGTGCCATGCTCTTGTAACCTGGCTGTTCTTGGAGCTCGGAGTCAGCCACACTTCAACACACACTTTTAAATTAAGTTTTAAGTTATATAAACAAACACACTCTTTAAATGCATATGAAGAATATACTTTTTTTTTTTTTTTTAAATGTACCGTGTTGTTGCACCTAATAATGCCAGTTCTTGTAAATTAAATTTATGTTAATCTTTTCCTCTTCTTTAATACTGAAGACTGAAATAAAATTCAAATGTGAAATATGATGGTGCTCATCCCTCTTCCTCATATTATAACCTCTTCCCCTCTGTTCAAGGTCACAACTATCCTGCAGAAAAGACTGTACAGCTCCCCACCTTGGCACGGCTTCGTAATAACTTTATTTTTATACCATTTCTTCCCTTTTCTCAACCCCACCCACACCTTTTTTATTTTTTTATTTGCCTGTAAGTCTCCTCCTCTAGGAGTTGTTTCTCTCTTGTGCTTCACATCCTGCCCCACAAAAAAAAAAAAACCCACAAATGCCCTCAAAGTCAAACACAAAGACACACAGATATAGACATACTCACAAACACGGTTACAAAAACTCACAACATAGTCCCCCAATGGATGACAGAGTGTGCCCTTTCTGGTGTTTGGCATTGCCCTTGTTTATTCATATTTATTACCAATGAAATATGAATGACAGAACTCTTGCGGACATTTTCTGTTCCCCTGGTTCCACATGTACCACAAGCACTGAAAAAAAAAAAAAAAAAAAAAAAAGATAGAATTGGCCAAAAGTGTGTGCCCCTAACACATGTACACACATTTCTCTGCATTGCTTAAATTTTGATGTGGAAAAAGGCTGTTGGGCTGTTAAAAGGCTGTGTCGAGGGGAGTGGGGAGCAGGCGGTTGGTTTTTTCTTTTTTTTTTCTTTTTTTTTTCAGAGGACAAGCAGGAAGGCACTTGGAACTTACATCAGTGTTAAACAAATAAAGATGTGATATTTCAAACAAGACCTTTCCACCACATTCGGCTGCCGAAACAAGACAACAAACATTTGTGTTTTGCAGTTCAGTTTCTGGGTGGGTGGATAATGATACACACCGAGTCTTGGTAAATGCGTAGCGATCTCTGGAATATATAAACCCTGGCACTCCCAGGTCACAAAAAAAGCATATTTATTATAAGATGTGAAAGTATACCTGTATTAAGATTACTCAGAGGTGATGCACTGCTAATGCATTTAAATGAGAAGAGAGGTAAAAGAGCATTTGTTCCTTTTCTGGGTTATGTTGTATTTGTTGTTGAGAAATTTGCATCGCCCATATCTAGGGTTGCAAAGGGGCGAAAAATTTCTGGAAACTTTCCATGGGAAGTTAAGCTGGGGAATTTTGGAAATATACCAACTTGGAAACTTTCCATGACACTGAATGGGAATTAACTGGAAATTTATACAGACTGCATTCAACTGTATACTTTTTGTCATAACTAATACAAACAACATTTTGACTGATTTATTTGTGATTAGAACTTCAATCTATTCTTTCATTGAACAACAAAAACATGAATGTTGAGTAAGATAAACATATTCCCTATAAATTTCCAGTTTACTTGTTCATTTCTATATATTCCCATTACCATACCCATATCATAGTGTAGTGTTGATGTTGTTTGCTTTAAGTTTGCCTTCAAATAATATAGAAACATTACACCTTGTTCTGGTTGACATTGTAAATTATGCTAAAAAACACAATGCTGGGAGTCATGTTTCTAATTAGTGTTACAGCATGTTGGTTTTTTGCCTTTACTGGATAGTTGTCAGCGAAGAGGCGGACTGGAAACAAGACATGCAGCGAAGGTCCCTAGCTAGAATTGAATCAGGGACATTGCAGTTATGTGTAATAAGCAGTGACCATTCAGCGACCAGAGCACAATCAAATATTTTTGGTTTGACATTTATAAAATACAATATATATTTGTCAAGGATGGGCTTATATTCATTGTTTTCCCCTAGTGCCTACACAGTTCACCGACCTTCATTAAGATGGGGACAGGTATTAATTGTCTGACATTATTTTTAAAATGTCAGACAATGAATACTTAAACTAAAAAACTATAAAACTGAGTCATAAACAGAAAATCACTGCATGTTCTTTTTTTTCTTCCAGGAAGCAGACAAGATAGAAATGGGACACCCCTGACAGAAATCACAGAAATGTTTGACATGCAGAAGTTCAAGATGCAAATCAAATTAATTAAACATTAAATGCATTTTATTAGAGATCTAGCTTTTTTCTTATTATAATTGGAGAAGTAGCTCGGTGAACTTCCATGAAGAACCCTTTAAACCAGGGTTGTTAAACATGCGGCCCGTGGGCCAGAACCGGCCCGCCGAGGGGTCGACCCCGGCCCACTTCCTGTCTTCTTTTCCTTCCTTTTTTTCATTCTTCCTTACTTCCTTCCTTCCTTCCTTCCTTCCTTCCTTCCTTCCATTTGTCCTTCCTATCTTTCCTTCCTGCCTTCCGTCCTTCCTTCCTTCCTTCCATTTGTCCTTCCTATCTTTCCTTCCTTCCTTCCATCTTTTCTTGCTGTCTTCTCTTCCTTCTCCTCCTGTCTTCTCCTTCCTTCTTTTCCTTCCTTCCTTCCATTTGTCCTTCCTTCCTTCCTTCCTTCCATCTTTTCTTGCTGTCTTCTCTTCCTTCTCCTCCTGTCTTCTCCTTCCTTCTTTTCCTTCCTTCTTTTCCTTCCTTCCTTCCATTTGTCCTTCCTTCCTTCCTTCCTTTCTTCCTTCCTCACTCCTTGACCCCTTCCTCCCTTCATTCCTTCATTCCTTCCATCTTTTTAATAATCCGGCCCACATGAGATCAAATTGGGCTTTATGTGGCCCTTGAATGAAAATGAGTTTGACACCTCTGCTTTAAACTCATTATACTCTCAAACTTTTTAACATCAAGAATCCCAAAACTGACACAAATAAAAGACCACGGACCCCTACCTGATAAGACCTTTGCTTTTAGATGTCTTATTAAAGAAAATGTATGAATGTAATTATAGTGAAAAGAAATGATTATACTAAATATCATACGGATTCCACCGCTGCTTTAAACAATATTTGATTGAATATGAAGTGTTTGGTTCTCGGACGCCGGTGAAGCTGTAAGATCTGACACCAACAAACACGTCTCCTTGGCTCAAGCCTGAGGAGGACTCTAACCACTTTGTTTTTATGCTACTTGAAGTTTGTGTTTCATGGTCTTTCTCGGGGGCTCGGTACTATGAACTAACACTATTTCAAAATAACATCTGACCGGGGAAGAGGCTAATAGTTTTAGACTGTCTCTGTCCACTTTATTGCTCCTTCCCTGCCAGATATTCATGTCTGGCATTTACCTTGCCCAGTAAATTTAAAACCTTAGCATCACTTCCTAGGTTACTGTGCAGAATGCGACACAAGTATTTATAGTAACTGAGCATTTTGAGACTATTTATTCTCCATTAATCTTGACGTCTAGGTCAGAGTCCTTCCATAGCCTAATTATTCTATCCAACAACCAAATGCTGATTATATTTAACCCATCAACTAATATCTCTTGTATCTCCTCTTTATCTCTATGGCACACTGGGATAGTTGAATTGTGCATAAATTGCATATAAGGCTGCTTTCATGTCGTTAACATAAAGCACAAAGAGGAGGGGACCCAGAACGGAGCCTACTGGGACTCCACAGGTGATGAGCAAAGGCTTGATTATTCATACCAGATGCCTTTTAGCTTAGAAAGAATATATTGTGTAATGAAACTTTTAGAAGAAGAAGTAGAAGATGTGTAGTATTGTATTGGCTAAAACCTGGAATGTAGGCAGTATATATTCAGTATGCTTTAATCTTTACATACCGTTCATATTCTGACTCATAATTAGTCTCTACAGTAATTCACATTCATAAATTCCCCATTATTCATTAATAAATATTTGATTCTTATGGAAAAAAGACATTCACAATCACTATTTTATGTTCCAGGAGAACATTTTATAGAATAGTGAATATAACAACATGTTTTAATGCTGATTTTGGATTTCAAACTTCTACATTTACATATAAATACATTGTATCTCCATTTTTGTGAACTGTGAGTCATATGATGAGTCCAGCTAAAATAAATATGTATAGGATGTGTTTTTACATCTCCTAACCCTTACATATTGTTCAGGGTTAAATTTGTTACACCAGAGAGCTGTACAAATACTTTTTCTTTTAGCCTGAAATGTGATGCCTTCCCCTAATGTGACCCAGACTATTAAAAAAAGGATCTACATCTGACCCCTATTCATCCAAACGGTCAGGAATGTTCATTCTTCAGATTTTATATAAGTTGTTGAAATAGTTCTCATGTTTTATGTAACATTAGACCATAGTATAGTGTCTTTTTATATAGTTTTTCTTAAATCATAAAAACTAAAGAATAAACTCTTTCAGCTCTCTGAAAGCTTCATTAAGGATGTTTATCTGTGACTGATGAGGTCTTTATGAATGATTCGTAGTTCAGAAGTTTCTTATAGAGACTAATTACGTGAGGAAATACTTTGACGGCTCAGAATATGAACAGTATGTGAGGGTTAAATGTAAAAAATGGGTTGAATTTGACCCTGAAGTGTATGTAAGGGTTCATTTATGTACAATAGCTTTGGCTGGAGTTGTGAAAATATGTTTTATATACTTGAAGTACACTGAGGTAGCTACAGTATACTGAGATAAATGTATTTCATTAAGTATTTGTATGAAGTGAAATAATATAATAATCACTTGATACATTTTGTATTGTCACAAGATGATTATAATTGATGCTGATAATTGGAAAAAGAGCTCAGTCCCGTGGCAAGAATATGTCAGTGGCCAGTACAATATAACATTTTTATCAGTTAAAATTCATTACATTTTAAATGACAGCTGGATGAATGTTAAGCTGTCAGTGTCTGACTCTGTTCAAACCCATTAAATGTAGCTGTAATGAGGGGTGTGTGTGTGAGAGAGTCTGGCTTCCCTCAATATTTGCTTGTCTGTTTAATTTTCTCTCCAAAACCTCTCTCTTTCTCTAAACCTCACATTTCAAACATGTTGTTCCAAGGTTTACATACCACACACTCTCAACACAGAAACAAACATATTCAGTAAGTAAATATTGTATATTCACATCACTATATCCGATGGTTTCCAGCTCTGTGCAATGATGAGACCATCCACAAAATCCCTGAATAGCAGATTTTCAGTGAGGAAAAGAAAAGTTGCAGTAGTTCTTGCATTTATATATGTCTTTTAAACGTATGAACATCCTGTCTTACAGTATAATCTTTAATATGAACCTCTTTAGAAATGTATCAAGGTTAGGATACAAGAAGTTTAAACTTTGTTGGAAAGATTCAATACATTAAAACTACTTACAGCCCCATTGAAAAGTGAAAAAAAAGAGAAACCAAGGATTCAACATGTCCATGACGCCATCACATCACCACCGCAATGCTGTAATATTACCCAGTATGCATCTCAGCCTCAGACACAACTTCTTTAGCGAATGTCTCATAATACTATTACAGCCAAATAAAACTAAGAAACAATAAAGGTGGGTGGCCTAATCTTCTCTCAACTTCTGTATGCTGCAAATGTTGCCTGACAGCCATTACAGTGAACTTGTCCCCTCTCTCCACACTGTGAGAGAAGAGAGTTTGTTTTTTATTCCCCGTTGTGTTGTAGATTTTGAGATCTTTTGTGTAATGACATAAAGGATACAAGTGAGCTGCTGGATATGAAATGACTCACAGCGCCTGAAATTGTTGTTTGAAAAAGAGACCTTTTTAAAAAATGACAACTTGTTTGGTGAATGCGAGGTAGTTTAGAGGGAAAACCTCGCATCGGTAAGAGGTAGATGATTATTATGGAAATGTATTATTTTTATTATTATTATGTTCCCAATACAGGTATAATTTAATGGGATATCACAAATGACCTTTTGAGCCTCATCCTCTTCTTCAGACTAAAGACAAAATGTATAGTCACCATCTTAATACAAACACCTAGGTCACATGACAATCACATGATGTGTAAACCCCACTCTATATTTATAGGTGTACATATAAGTGTAAAAAAGATAATACAGAGCAAAAGAAGACGTGATAAACAAAAGTTAGACAAAATATATATAAAAATAATGAAACGTATATACATATATATAAAAATGGGACCCTCAGAGCACAATAGTAAAACAGGGCCATATAACCATCATAATATCAATATGGCTTAGACTGTGGCTCAGGAGGTAGAGCGGGCGTCCACCAATTGCAAGATTGGCGGTTCAATTCCCTGCTCCTTCAGTCCACATGTCGATGTGTCCTTGAGGAAGATACTTGCCAATGGTGACTGAATGTGTGTGAATGGTTAGTCCCCCTTGTGACAAGCAGGTTTAGCACCTTGTGTGGTAGCTCCTGTCATCAGTGTGTAAAAGCACTTTGAGTGGTCAAGAAGACTAGAAAAAAGCTATATAAGTACAGTCCATACCATATTTAAAAGGCTCAAAATGTCACTTGTGGAATCCCATTAAATCATACCTCCATTGGGAGCTTCACTGTGCACTGTACTTTTTTGCCATTACAGATGTAGTTATAAGGTCCAGAACCTGCTTTTTTATTCCAGATATGTCTACTACAGACTTTTTGACCAGCACAGTTCAAAATTGATGTATTGTAATATTTGGTGTTTGGTAAATGTGTCTTATAATAGCGTGAGGGATTGGCCTTAAGATGGCAGGACACTTCTAATATGACTCAAATAACTATAAAACATTTCATCAATTGGAAGACACTCTTTACAATTTGCATATTTCTCTTTTACATAAACGATATATCTCTACACATCATGCATTTGTATGAGAATCAAACACTGACTGCTAGCTACTTAAGGCAAGAACGCTAGCTTTTGCCAATCTTGTCAACTTCCATTGTTCAGCAGCCACACAGCGGACGGCACTTGATGACATAAATGCATCGGATGTGCATATTATTTATCAAACAGCGGCGCCGGCCTGGAAGCACAGTTTTCCTGTCATCTGAGACACAGCTCGCGTGCGATCAGTGAACTGTGCCGCTCTTCTTCATGCAAATGCATTTAGCGTTTAAAGGAGGATTGCATAGATAACGGATAGATTCAAGAAATGTGGTTGACTGCACATTCTGGTGCATTTATTAAGGCTCAGCTAACATTCAAGGGTCAGTTTTACAAAGGAAAATTTGATGCCGCTTTTTGAAATGGTAACAAGATTGTAGTCTGGAAGAAATCACCATGACAGCAGAAACATGTGTAGGAGAGCTATGGTTAATTATTTTGTATTTGGAGTGACAGCTTCTTAGAAAGAAAAGTAGCTCAGTTATAATAAAAAATAAAACACATCGCACCATTTTTTTTTTTTTAGCACCAAACAAACAAAGGACAGTGAGGTGCTAAAGCATTTTTGTGATTACACTCTTGATACTTGAGGTGAAATGGCTTTTATATTTCTTAACTCTTTAGATGTTTAATGGGTCCTACTGCAGAAGTTTTACAAGGCCTTCTTAAAAGGTTTGGGAAGTCAAAGTTTCAGTTAATGAGACTTTTTTTTTATTTCAGCATCACTACATTTTGATTTCTCTCTCTCTCTGGGTTTTGATTTTCTGTCTTGTAGTTCTTCACTCCATCCCTGCTTCACTACTGAACTACATCTTTTGAGTTCTAGTTTTACATGCAGCATGCACCTAAAAGACAGTCCCAGTTACTGATAATTAGCTACTGCCTCAGTAAATCAGACGCTAATTTCATGCAGATTGCAAGCGCAAATATGTACATAAATCTGGCCCTGACACTCAGAGTTTGGAACTGGGTATTATGGGGATTAACACACCAAATTGAAAAAAACATTTGATGATGAAAAAACGCTTTTATGTGAGTTGGAGTAGAGACTGTGGAAGAAAATGAGGTGACAAGACATTATTTTAGGGTGGCTCCTGCTATCTCATGCTTACCCCAGTGGCTGTGCCGCAGCACACAAAAGAAATGATGATATGATGTACTACATTATTCAACCCTGAGCCTGTAAGAGAGCTTACAGTCAGCTGTTATCACATACGACGCAATAGGCATAAGTTTGTGGGTTTAATGTTAAATTATAGTTTGACATTTTCTGCTGCTCAAGATACTTACCCCGGAGCAAATGTTAATAACTAGATTTAAGAGCGATGACTTGTACGTGCTCTCAAAGTAAAATGTTTTCAGTTTCAACCGTACATTTTTTTTTGCTATTACCACAACACCGCCGTTGAGGTAAAAGCACAACAGCGTGACGATTAGGGCGATGAAGAAGAGGATGAAGGTTATACATTACTTGACCCGCTTTAACTGAACTTATTTCTTATGAGAATACGAGCTCACCACTCCAGTTGGATTTATAGCTGAGTGCTGACCATTTATTTTGTGTTTTTTTTAATGGTGGCACCAGCAACCAGAGATGTTTTAATTTAATTTTATAATTCAATATTCAGCTCTCATATTGCACTGAAAACTATCCATTTTATAGAGATCATTAGTGGGAAAACAGCTGTTCATTGGTTGGAGGAAAAAATGAAAACAAATCAGATTGAATGTAATGTGAAGCAGCACTAGACAGCAGTATTAGACCAGTCACAGCTTGTTACAGACAAGCTTTGTGTGATGGATGTTACGATACACCCAAATATATTTTGTGAATTTCGTCACATTTTCGCAAATGAATGAGTGATTTGGAGATACTGAGTTTACAGATGAACAACAGGAAATGGATTATGCTACAGTTTTAGAGACGTAATTGGACGTTTTAATACTTTTTTTCTCCTAAAAATGTATCACCATTGGAATCTATCATTATTGACAGCAGCCACTGTTATCAACTGTATTTAAAGCTTTCTAAGGTAAAGTGTGATTTTCAAAGATTGATTTTGGGTGGAGTATCACTTTAAGACATTTTTCCAGAAACAGAACCCATATAAGCGAGAGCCTAATTTGTGTTGTCATTTAGAAACACTGTAGAGCTGCTTCAGTGGCGATGAATGAAGGAATGAAATTGTGGACTGATAGATTTAAGCAATTACACCCACATGAGCTTAATTTAATAGGAGTTAGGGGGTAACATTGTTGAACCAAAAAATGTGCTTATATACGAGGAAAATCATTCCGGATTGTGTTATAATATGCACGTTGACATCCTCTGAGGGCCTCTTAGCGCTGTCTGCCATTCAAGCACCGGGTGTGTTGTTTGTACTGTAGCTTTGACAGAGACGTAATTTTCACAAGCCTAATTTCAACTTCATCCACAAAAATATAAACAGTTTTGGACAAGGCTAATTTGCTGCTGAAAGGCAGATTTGTACAATTTATGAAACCTGTTCGAATGAGCGAAGACAAATGCTGCTTTCAGTCCATTTTCAGTTAATTTTGTTCCAGTATGTGAGTTGAAGAAAAAAAACCCTTTCCATCTTAAGACATTTTTAAAGAATGAACACCCTTTTAGTGTTGCCAGGATACCAAAGCATTATGCCTGCTGAATATTGCTGCATTATTAAGAGTTTGAATTTTTCAGTATTGTGGAAATATTAGCATAAATGCTAACACAGAGGGGGAGGAGGGGGGGGGGGCCCTTCATGACATCTCTTCTGGAAGCTAATTACAGCAGTCAGTGGATATGATTTTAAACACAAACGCAAATCTTATAAGACAGCGGGAACACTGTGACCCAAAGTTTTCCAGCTACGTTGACCACTTTGGAAGCTGCGGCTCCTAGTTATATTAGCTCTGATGCTAACTCCAGGGAAAGTTAGTGTAATCTTGTCCCATTGGTTGGAGCTGACACTAATTCTCTGGGACAGGAGTGTAGCGGTGTGTGATTTAGCGGCGTATGCTAAGTGCTGCTGGAGCTGCAGGCTAGTCTGTGGGCACCAGGGCAGAGAGAGCAAGCTGGGAAAGTACTGACTTGACTAACTGGCCTGATTAGACCGGGTGTGAGATGACATGGATCAGATACACACACTAACCCAGCCAGAAAGACAGATTGGCTGAATTAGACAAATATTTTTGTAAAAAAGAAAAAAGACATACATCATGAGAAAGTGAAGCCATAAAGATGATTAATAGACATTGATGTAATGCTAGAAAACGAGGACAGGGAAAGGATGAACAGATATACAGACACTAGGTTAATTTTGTGGATGTGACGGTTTCCTCCTGAGGTGTTTTTCAGCTCTGCTGGACTGTGGTGGTGTAAGAAATTGGCTAAGATGCAACGTAGCATTCGCATCATGGTTTCATTAGCTCTCATTCAGCCCAGGGCGTTTCACACTGCATTTCCTCTTCTCATCTGCTTCTCTTAGATCTGTTCATATTACAGGAAAAAGGTAACACAGACTAAGCTTAAACTCTGAACAGGAGATTGGACTCATTTGTATTTGACTGAAACTTGGTTAGAGTTTAAAGAAATGTTATTTTTTCCTCACAGTGAATGTTATTGATTGATGCAGACACTTGAGTGCCTTCAGCGATTCAGACTGTTTCCCCTCATACCCTCATGAATGGGGTAAAATCTGATTGCATTTATTTCAGGGTTATTTTATCCATTAATAGCTGGCACTTTGCTGTGAATATTGCCCACAGGCATAGATTGAGTTCCAATAAAGGCGGACAGAGGAAGAGAGATTTAGGGCATATCAAGCCAGATTAGTGGTTTGGCAAAAGGGCCACTGTTTTTGAAAGTGAACTAAGTAAATTTTGAACACTGGAGGACATAAAGTAAACTTCTAGTTCCAGTTTCAGCCTATTATGTAATCTTTGATTTCCAATTATTGCATTAAAATCACATATTTGAGTCTCACTTTCTTGAGAATCTAGCATCTAATGTAGCTCTAATGTAGAAGCACCTAACAGTGACAGACCGCTTATATCAGACAGAAACTGTTGAGGTAAAGAAAAGTTGTCAAAGATTTAGAATATGAGCTTTGTAATCACTTCAGGAATGAAATTTACTTGGTTTTGTTTCATAAAGCAAACTATCACAAGCTACTTTTTGTTGAACTTTTTTGATTAGACCTCACAATTTTTGGCTTTTTGTGTGTTTTTAGGGTATGATGGGTGTAGTGGGCTGGATGTTGCTCCTACTCTCCCAGATCATGGTGCCTGTGGCGTCCCAGAAGCCTCCAGGGCTCAGTGTGGGTGTTATCATGGGCCAGACGCGCCCTGTTTCTGATCAGGAGCTACGCCCACCTCGGCGCCCTGACAGTGCCCTCGACGTCTCCGTGGTAATACTGAGGATCAACCAGACAGACCCCAAGTCTGTGATCACACAGGTGAGTAAAAATAACACATTCAACACTGTTTGACCCATCGCACACAGGCACCTCGAATGACACCTGAGTTTGTTTCATTGTGTCCCAAGGTGTGTGAACTTGTGTCCCGCACTCGTCTCCATGGCATTGTGTTTGCTGATGGCACCGATCAGGAGGCCATTGCCCAGATCCTTGACTTCCTCTCTGTTCAGACACAACTTCCAGTCCTGGGAGTCCATGGAGGCTCCTCTATGATTATGGCTGACAAGGTGAGTAGCCTTGATGCACACACACACAAACACAAGTTGACACACAAATGCCCAAACGCACATGCGCAGCGCATACGCCTACGTCTTTGGATACACAATGTTTGTGTTTTGGAAGTGGGATTAGTGAGTTGTAATCCCTGCTTTGAGCCAGCTCTAAATGTTGAAGGAAAATGCTTTTCAACCTACACTTTTTTCAGATGTCCTGGCACGTTAGCAATTAGGTCAGAGATGCATTTCATTGAGAAACTTGGCATTTAGAAACTAACTCCACCTGAAATGCAGCTCACAATTCAACATAATCCACTTGGCTAAGCATGAAAAATAACAAGCCCCTTAAACTACCTAAGATATATGTTTGTGTAAAGTGCCCATTTTACAGATACAGTGTATGTCCTCCTGAAAAAATGCCTACAGCCTTTAAATGCTGTATTTTGCTTCCTGGGAGTTACTTTAAGCTCCGATGTCCAATGGGTCTTTTAAGGTTGTTTGAGTTAAAAATGGTTCCCTTATGTCATATATAAACCATCCTTGGATGGTGTAGTCAGCATGTTGTAGATTAAAAAGTGACACAGTGGTTTCTGGAGGCTTGTTTTTGGCCTGGTGAGGCTGTCAGATTATTATCTGTCAGGGTTTTTGTTTAAGTTAAGACTTTGTATTGCAGTCTTATGTTTATTAGCCTTTTGTAAAAGGTTATATAATGCACATTTAAAAGGTCAGTGGATATCTGCATTTAAAATACAGCATTCTCTGGTACATCTTTCATGTTGTAACAGATCATCAAGCATTGTTTAAATATGTAATAATGTATTTTCTGCTTGGTCTAAAACTGGGCTATGCAAAACTAAGAAAAAAAAATAAGAATAAATCCTGGGCTGTATCACGTCTAGTACTCAGCAGGGTGCCAGCAAAATATGATTCCTTGCTTTTAAAAGAAGAAAGGGATATCCTTTAAGATAGGGGTTTTTGTTTTATTTTGGTGTGATGCTCAGTGCAAAGTTAGAGATGAACATCTCTTTCTTAGGTGAATTCTCTCTCTGGTACTGACTCTGTAGACCTTGCTGACTGACAGACAGACTGTAGAAGCTTTGATAAAAACACAACTGGTTCTTTAGCTTTTAAATCTCTCAGGGCACAGCAGCCAAAACACAGGAACCAACAACTGCTGCAATACAGCAGCCTTTTGATGTACTAGTTGACGGGGAATGCAGCGTGTATGTGTGAGAAAAGACGAAGAAGAAGACAGAGAGTGAGAGTTAGCTTGAAGGTGAGGAGAGTTCGCTTGCAACATGAAGGTCAATCGCTATAAACCCCCACTGAGTATATAATGATAGGGAAAATAAATGAATTGTGTTTTTCCTGGCCTCAAACACTGCTGTTGATGTGCCATTAAATGAGGTACTTAACCCCCAACTGCTCTAATTGATCTGCTCAGTGGCCAAAAGTACAAGCGTACGGTCATTCTTGGCAGCTCCCAGGTGTGAGTGTGAGTGTGTGAAGCCTGTAACTAACCAGCCCCCCTGCAACTATTCCTGCAGGCTTTTCCTGTAAATAAGAAAGTGTTCCTGCTCGGTTTAATTTTGCAGCCCACTGGCAAGCAGGTGTGGAAGCGCAGTGAGTCAGCAAATAATCGTCGAAGAATTATTGGTTGACTGGTTTCTTTTCAGTTCTGTAGCTTTGATGATGTGTTTGCGTGGTCGTTGTAGAGCCTCAATAATCTGCAGCGACTACCTGAAGGACTTTTTTAAAATTTAAATATGTGTGGCGGGGAGGGGGGGGGGGGGGGGTGATGATTTTCCTCTCCAGCATCCTAGCTCTAAGATTTGAATAATGTTTTCATTATGTGTTGATTGTGTTTTGGATGAATAGATTAATTATGTAGTCTAAATGTCAGAAAATGTTGAAAAGCAATCATTAGACGCTATTACATGGGAATCAATTATCGGGAATAAATTTGCCTTCACAGTCTGAAATACTATACAAGGCTGCATTTTAACATTTCATTGACAGGCAAGCTGGGCTTTAAATCTCCCCCAGTCTATTGAACCCACAACTGAGAAATAATACAGAAATTAGTATGTATGGACATGCTCAAGAGTACAGAAATTTAGTAGAGGATGAAGTGGTCACCTTGATATGATTTGATGTTATCACCCCTTCAGTGTGTATTAGTAGCGATGGTGGACGGTGCAGAAAAATTCTAATGAAAGCTAATAGGAATATTGTTATACAAAGCATGAAATACATTTTGGATTTTTAAAGGCTGTTGTTTAACACCTGCTATGTTTGTACGTGTTTTTGACAGGATGGAGGTAGCGGCCATTACTCAGAATCTCAATAAAACCCTTAAAACCCTCAAAGATTTCAAATTTATAATGATAGAAAAACAGATTTATTCCTTGTTCCTAAAGAATGCAGTTTGCCAATATGTTGATCTTCATTAGTAGAAATGAATCAGTTATGAGCATGCAGCTTTCCAATATTTTTTATGTCTGCCCGCGAGCTACCACCTCACTAGTGTGTACTGTGCATTCTCCACTCTCAATTTTTTTTATGAGAGCGATGAAAACAAATTACACAAACGAATTGTGATATCTGAGAAGCTGCAACCAGCAAATGTTTGGCATGTTTGCTTGATAAATTGACTCCAGTGCTTTTCTCGACTAAATGAGATTTTCTTTATGATTTTCGCCATATGATACACATATAATCTGCATCTGTGTTTGAGTGTAGAGAAATAAAAACCTTGACAAATGTATTATTTCATGAAGAATCCTGGTTTTATGCAATACTTCTTGCCTGTGGACAGTAGCTTTCACCTGCTGTCTGTAGTGTAATGGTAATCTGGAGGATCAAAAGAAATCCCAGTAGGCTGGTTACAATTCAGCTTGATTACTGCAGGCTAACAAACAATATTGTGCTTTGTGCAGACCGAGCTGGTGGAGCCTTGTGGTCTCTGTTTCTTCGTACACACACATGCTGTCTGGCAATCAAGTCTTTAGAAGAAGGAGTAAAAACTGAGCCGCTCACACCCCGGGTACCATGGGTATCCTGGCTCAGTTCAGTAGTATTCTGCATAACACATCATTTTTTTTTAGATGGAGAGCAAAAAAAAAACTGAAGGAATAAGATGCTGGCAGGAAAATACTGAAAGGAGAAGGAAAATAAAAAACTTCAGCAGGCAAGTGCTCTAAAATAATAGATATACATGACGGTGGGCAGTGCAAGTGCGAAATACTGAGGTGTTAAAGCAGTGTTAAGCTGTCAAAATGCAAACTATAACTGTCATGATTATGTCACATTTCAAGCGGAGACTTTCTCCAGTTGTCACTTTATCAGCGGCTGGCTGCATAGCCATCATAATGCAACACAAATACTGGAGCAGGCATTCGAGAAATCCCTGAAAACTGGAGTTAAACAAGATTGTGGAGACCAGTAACTCACTGCTGCGACTCCTCCATGTTTTTAAAAAGCACAGTTTTTATTTGTCACGATTGTGTTTACAGACTTAAGACCTCATTTAAAATTTGAGTGAGTTTCCTCCTACATGCAAGGATCTTTTTTTTTTAGCTGCATTTCAATTGAGGATGAAGGTTTTGGTTCGGAGTAGTGTAAAGACAAAAGGTTTATTGTTTAGTTGTGTCTTTCCAATTATGTCAGAACAGCCTTTTCATTGCTTTAGTTGAGATTTTGCTTTGGGGCGTTTTTCTCAACTGCTCAATAATTTCTCCACCATATAAGAAAAAAACACACAGATATCAGAGGTTTTGTAATATTACAAATTATTGCAAGTAATTAATACACACCGTAGAAGAAACAGCTTCACGCCTGGTGAATCTGGGCTGAAATTAAGTCCCACTCAGCCCCTGCCTGCCTGCTGCAGACCAAACATCAAGTAGACCCAAGACCCCCATATAAAGAGCTTTCACAGATGTTTAGTGTGAACAGTGTTGGACGAAAAGAAAGAAAAAAAAAAGGCCTTCTTTCAAGCTCAGTGTGCAAATGTCCCCAAATGACTTACACACATTGTTTCACACATATATGCACTTCCACACATCATCGTTATTAGTAATACATTAATAAATGAATCAAAGAATAGGCATGCAAAGACAAAGATACATAAGAGGTTTATTGTGCGTGATTAAATTCAAAGATTAATCTTTTGGTCTGGAATGAACCCCTGGAAACCTTCCTGACACTGTTTTTGCATTATAGTCTTTGTTTTTTTTTGCCAACACTGTACTTCTGCCAAAATGAGCAACATTTAATATAAATTCCACCCCAATTGGATTGGCCCAGCCCAAACGAATCAAAGAATCATCCATTTTGTATGCCAAGCATATATTTTCCAAATGAAAACGAATGGATCAATGTCACAACAGGTCCGTCGTCCCATATGTACAACTCTTCCTCTCTCCATTCGTCCCTCTCTCCATTCCTATATCTTGCTCTTTCACAGTCCCTGCCTTCTCGTCATCATCCCATATGATGCATGTCAGCGCAGGAACACACAGGAATAATCTATAGGAATTTGGATGGTGTGCTGTAAGAGAGGGGGGGGGGGGAGACACGTTCGGCGAACACGGCATCTATACAGAGAAAAGGGCATGTGTAAACCCAGGAGAGGAACAGGATTAGTTTGAGTGTGTTGTACTTCCATTACAGAGGGGCCACTTTGGGAAATAAGAAAATGTTGTTGGCTTTACTTCACCATACCGTATGTGCACACTCATTCTCCGCCAGCCTTGTTCTTCTTTTGACTTCCTACCCCGGTGTGTGTGGGGGATAGAGAGTGGGGGTTGGGGGGGTCACAGTGTGTAGCATAAGAACACGAACATGCTGAAATGGAAGGCTGTAAATTAAACATGCATGTTCTTTCTGCTTTGCTCTGCCACTGTGGTGGGATGCTACTCTTGGTGTCTGTGTATTTCTGTGTACATGAGTGAGTGTGTATGTGTTTGTGTGTGTGTGTGTCCCAGCTTGGGATGTCCCATATCAGTAGGGGCAATTTGCCCAGGTTCTCTGCTGAGTCGTTTTAATATTTAACACCTGCTCCCCTCACCTGCTGTCACTTACAGAAGACACACTGCTGTGTCATTCACTCACTCAGTCCTTCCTCACTTTTGCAACTAATTTCATCGCCGCCTCTCTAGCTTTTACCTCCATCACGGTGTCTTCCCGTGTCCTCCAGCACAGTCTCTCTTTTCCCTACTTTCTGTCCTCTGTCTGTCCCTCGTCTCCTCCTACCGGCTCTATTTTCCGTCTTTTCACTTTCCATTTCTCAGTTTTTTCTCGTGTCTCTCCTCTCTTGCATCCACAGTCGTTATTCTCTGGTGACTCCGGGTTGTGAGCAAAGAACAGCCAGCTATGTTAGAAGGCTTTGGGAAATCTTGCCATCCTTGAACTCCTGTGTAGGAAGATTGGATGATGTGTTTGTGTGAAGGAAAGAGAGGGAGGGAGAGAAAAGAGGAAGTAGCTGGGTTAATATAGTTACTATGGTGACTAAACCCTACTACAGCATTTAGTTCTGTTCTGCCTGCTGCTGCTGAAGCTCTCTGGCTGCGTTTACACCGCAGGTCTTGATGCCCAGCTCCCTCCAGCTTAGCAGGGCACCACATGGAACATAACTGGCTGTTGGCATGAAGCTGGTGGGAGATCACATCCTTTTTCAGTGCACCAGTGACTCCACCTACATCTACACTAAGTCAGAGCAGATTCTAAGCTGTGAAAACGTTCATCCGTTTTCTTGAAGATCAAAATGTCTAAACAACAGGGAAATGGTTAAATATCTTCTTTGTCTTATTTTTGGCAAACTGTGCTTCATGGCAAACATCTGGTAATGTGTGGGAAGGACACAGCCCAGTTCTGATGCGTCTAAGCCTGTTGAATCAGTGTTCTGCCTCCCCCTGATCACCTTCAGCATGTTAAAATACAGCCAAAAAAAAATCACAATTTAGTTGCTTGTATTTTACATATCATCCAGTTTCTGTAGTCATAAAGGCAAATGAGCAGAAAATATTGATTTTGATTACAGGTCAGGCACTATGAGATGTGTGCTGTTGGCATGACGATCAAATCAGTTATTTTATCGGCAGCGCCTATATGGAGCAATTGGTTATATTGACATTTGAAGATGAGTGATTACAGAGTTGGTTAAAGGAAACGGAAAACTGACAGATCAAGGAGGAGAGAAAAAACAGATTTTTACCAGTGTTTTTTCCAAAGCTGTTTAAACTGAAATGTACAGCTAGAGTTATTTATAGATGTATCCACTCTGGAAAGCTTTTTTAAGTGGACAAAGTGATGCATAGAGAGCCAAAAAAAGGAGAGAAAAAGATGTGCTTTAAAACTGATTCAACTTAGTGTGTGGCTGTGTCCCATATCACTGTTTCTAATATCAATATAAATACATCTGCGTTCATTTCCTGTTGCACTTTTTCCCATGGTGAAAAGATCTATAGCCTTCTACGCATCAAGATGAAAGTTGCATTGTAAATACCGGTTATATAAAAAAAACAAATTAGGATCTTAAAATATCTGATTCAATGTGTTTTTTTTTCTCCTCTGTTGATATGTTAATAATATATATTCAATCTGTTACACGTGTGAGCGAAGAATTGGGTCATTTTTACCAGGCAGTGTAAATACAGCCTTGGTGAGTGTTTGAACACATACACACACACACAACAGTTTTAATTTGCAGTTTCAACCAAATGACTCTAAAAACTAAAATAAACTAAATAAATACATGTTACGGATGATAATCAGTACCTCACTTGCTTGGTGTTTAGCATATTTGGTTATGATCATGTGTGGAGTTTACTGCTCCTGAAGGGAAAAAAGAGCTGCAGCTTCACTCTTCGTCATGTTATTGTGTCTGGGAGTTTTTCATCTTCAGAGGGCAATTGAAATATTCGCTGTAATTTGGCTTGGAGACAATTTCTACTCATCATCCTACTTTTTTTTTTTTTTAAACTTGGAGTGCTTTTCATTTTCGGAGGCTGATTTTAAGTCTCACTTTACTTTTTAGCATACAGTTTTCTTTCTTTTGTCCTTAAAGTTTTCTGCTGTTGATGAGGTTGGACTTCTTTTGATTGCCCCTTCATTGTGTTTTATTACAACTTTACAAGCTTATGGATAAGCCTTTAACCAACAAGTCAAGTTAAGTCAAGTCAATGTTTGTATAATTAGCACATTTAAAACAACCTCAGTTGACCAAATGAACAGATATTGACAAGACCTCTCAGATTGGTTTAAGTTCAATATGGGAGAGATTTTTTTAATACTTTAAATACTTAAACACCCTGAAGTGAATATATTGCTTGTGTCTCTCCTTTTACTGGATTACCACTCTGCAAAGATAAACAATATCCAGTATAATGTGATTGGCTTATTCAATCATATATTACTGGACTGGGCCCGCTGTGGCTGCTAAATGCCAATAAAAATACAAATTCAGGCAGAAGGCAACTGAGGGACAGCAATAATATGACAGAAACCCTCATGAAAAAAATACTGTTATTGCATTTTGCTCTTTAGGTTCGTGTTGTGGCCTGGATGAAATGCTCCTGCTAAGAGCACTTAAGGCACATCTTTTAATTGGCTGCATTCTTCTTATGCTGCTATCACTGAAGTGGTTTCCATTGTTATATTACTATAGCTATCATAGAAATGTTGTGATAGGAAAAAAAATACCTAGAGATGTGTGTCTGTGGATACTGCGCCCAGGCCAACAATGGGATATCCAACTTTTCTTAAGTGTCTTTTTGTTCAGGGAAAATTGTACACATAGACAGAATTTTAAAAAATGCTTCTATGTTATGTTCAAGTGCTGCTGGATGGATCATTGTCTTGGAAGATGAGATAGCAGTAATGTTTCCCTGCACTTTAAAAAAAAGAAAAAAGGCTGCAGGCAAAATCACACCATTCCTCTCCCGATCTGCATGTACCCTGTCGCACATTATTGCTTTGGCGGGGGGTGGGGGGTGGTTGCATCCAACAATATGGACCTCCAGTCTGAGGGGTCAACTCAATCCATTCAAGTTGTTACCACTTTGGTGTTATTAATACAGCCAACGAAATCACAGTTTACCTGCATAAAGAGCTGTCCTGGCAGTATTTATGGTAGGTGAGCTTATCAAGTCCAGGCCAGATTGGAGAATAAGTGTATTGTGTATTTACCTGTCTGTCAGAGTAAGCGCCTAAACATGTCCACCTATAGAAAGACAGCCATACATTACGCTTGCATGGGAAATGTACAAACACAATTGGTAATATATGCACCACAGCAATGTGCAGCAACCAAACAATGGATGCTTTTTGTTCATTGAGGAAGGGTCTGATGTGTGTTAGCCACTTCTACAGCAGCAGTAGCATCTTCATCAAATTGACAATTACTTTTCCGGGCCATATACAAACAGTATGTTGCTACAGCCCTATGTTATCTCAAGGATTTCCCACCAATTTCCCTAATGCACATAACATTTCCACATCCACGAAAATGCTCGAAAGACAGGTGAAATGATTCATTTCATGATTAAACTGTGGGAACGTAGACATGCTCCCAGAGCTGGCTGCCTTAAACTTTGAACAGAAAACCAGAGTTTAAAATGGAGGAAGCTATTGTAACTCATTATTTATTGGAGTATAAACTGCTCCATGGACACAATGTTGGCAGACAGTTCGTTGTTGGTTTAAATATGTCTTTTGAATAAACTGTGAACTTATCACACAGTATTTTCCAAACTAGAGAGCATATTAAATGCCCGTTAGCATGCGCAGCAGTATGGAGAATTTATTTTCTTTATACATACAGTAACTCATACTTGAATGATTATTATGTTGAATGCTGAGAACAATATTTTAACAGCTTACACTATTCAGAGAAAACAGAAGGAAGTTCAGAAAGCTTGTGACTGGCTAGCACTAGCACGCTACAGGCTTGCTAGTATGTTAGCTCTTAACCAACTAAACACGGCAGTTTACCAGCTTGGCCTGCAAGTAGTCACCACGTCACAAAGCTTCAAAAAACAAAATTTTTCTTGAAAATTTGCTGTGTCACTTTCTTGTGTGACCAGGCCTTAATTGCTCTTGTTATTTATTGTTTCGTCTAGTTAATCTCTGTAGAAAGTTTTATGTCACACTTCTCCTACGCAGCGTTGATGGAGTCATAATCTAACAAAAACAGCCTTTGGAGAAGCTCTCAGCGTCACAGTGAGCTAATTTTTGTTGGCAGTAGTGGGCAATTGGAGCAAAAGTGTTGTCAGTCACAGCTGTTATCCAACAGCTCAGTCTTTAGGTCCTTAGCTAGTGGTGCTGCTGCCCAATCACAACAAGCCTAAGCCTCAGATAAATTCCCACAGTAAATGGTGATGGCTCACACAAGTCAGCTTTGACACTGACAACCAGTGGCGTTCATGGGGGCAGGAATGGGTTGCCCTTTTTCCTCTTGGGTGCAAATTGCCCTTTTCAACTGGCAATCAAAACTTTTCAGGCCCTGCCCTGGCCCTTTCATAGGCCGTGACCTTTTCTGGCACAGTTGGGTTAGAGTTGGGATTTTTCTTTATCCGTGCCCCTGAAAACTGCCAGTGTAAGACATTGCTGACTACACGTTATTAAATGTGAAGTAATACATAGCGTCATCTGTGTGCCTATAGTGGGAAGCCCTTTTGGTTGTCCGAAATGCCAAATGGAGTGCCCTCAGTTCATCAGAGCTGGAGGGAAGAAAACGAATGTTATCTCTAAAAACTTCCTCCTGCAGTTCTTTCACCATCCGCTGGAGTGTGAATATGTTGACTGGATTTGAACTTCTCTGCTACATCTGGCTGCAGCGATAACAGGCAAAGGTTGTGTCACTCTATTGGCTTATGTGAGGCAATAAAGTTGAAAATCAGCTAAATGTTTTTAGTGACTGACAGGGAAGGTAACCTGTTTGTGTTATATTTACTGTCGCTATAAAACTTTAATACTTTCTGACAGACAGGTTATGCTAAGTGTTGAGAGTTTTCATTATTATTCCACGCTACCATTTAATTTATCCAAGGGTGACTGAGCATTTCTGTTCCCTCTAAAATGTGGGATATTTTCCCTCTCATTTTGACATCTTCTCCTTCTATTTTAAACCCATATTAAGACTAATCTCTTTTCTTTACCTTTCTGATAGTCATCATGAAGAGATTATACTCAGTTTTTATTATTTATTTGTTCTCTGTGAAATAAGCCTCTTGTGTTATAGAATTATGGATGCTTGCACTTTTATTAAGTAATTGGTTGTCATGCTTATTTGCTCATTATATCACATTTGTTGTTTTAAAATGTGCTCTATTGTATAAGTAAATAATATATAACTACTGTTTATTTAGAAGATTGACTGAGCAAGTGAGTATGAGCCCTGCTGTGGAGTTCACATTCATACAGGGAAGGATAGAAGATAGACTATATATGATAACAACCACAAGAATAACAGTGAAATGTCAAATAGAGCAAATAACTAGTAGACATGTCTGGCAAGAGTGACACATAGTAATAAAAACAGTATAAATGACAAAAAAGTCAAATAAATAAGTATGCCTAGAAGGGTATATAGCAACAATAAAACAATATATTGTGGAAAAGGTCAAGCAAAAAAACAAACAAAAAAACAATAAATAGCAACCATGTCTACGAATCAACTAAAGCAGGAACACTGTCCGACAGCCTCATAGTCCAGCAGACACTTAAAATGATTAAATTGACTTGACTTGTCTCATTTCAGCTGCAGTGTGGTAAGCTAGTGTGCGTCACCATTTAATTATTCTGATATTAATGGAGCTCTAAATCAGAGACGGACCAATCTGAAAAAGAACAAAGCAGAGAAGGTTAATACTGAATCCTGTGCTGCTGCATTATTAGTGACACCGGATGCATTTATGAGACAAACTAGAGGATTATTGATTTACATGAAATATACCAAACCTGACAGTCAGGAGTGAAAGTAATAATTTTTGGGGGACTTTTTTTTTTTTTTCAAGATGGAAGATATCATCAGATTTATGTTGAGATCTTATCTGAGATCGATGTTTCAAACAGGAGATTTAATGAGAAACATCATTAAAACTAACTTCAGTTCACAAATCAAGACCGTTAAAGTTACACACACACAAAAATGAGCAGGGAGAGGCAGAAAACCCAAATTATTTAAAGCCAATATTACAGTAATAATATATAAGAATAATATACTATGACTACATACAACAAACCAAATAATGAAAACATATATGTAATATTTGGGTACATACAGTGGCTGGAAGGTAAACTTAAAAACATGTTTCATACAGTGTAACAACTTGTGTAACTGTCTGTTTATGTGAGTCTGCGTCCTAGTTATCTGTCTGTGTTGGCAGTGAGTCTCGGTTATTGTTGTTTGCTTGTTGGAAAGCAGCTGCTGGAGATGTCAATCTCTCGTCAGCAGAGCCGCTGCAGCTGTTTGGGCATACATCACGGGGCTGTGTTGATGTGTCCTATTTGTGTGTGTGTGTGTGTGTGTGTGTGTGTATGTGAGCGCGTGCCAACAGGTCGCTCTATCTGACACACAATGAGAGAATTACCTGGGCTGCACCTGTATGTGTGTATGTGTGTATGTGTGTTTATGAAAAAGTGCCTGTGTGTGTGTCCTTTTCATAAATCACTCATATCTGTCAGCAGTCATCCTCTCTCCTCTCTCAGCTTCAAACGCAGCACATTACAGCAGTGGTCCCACACACACACACACACACACACACACACACACACACCAGCCATCTGTATCATTATATGTCTTCATATTTTCTCTTCTCGACTCTCATCTCTGTCATCTCTCACACACTCTGCGTTTATGAGCTTTTTTTTTTTCTCCCCTCCTGCATCGCTCACTTATATCTTATATCCTTTTATTTTTTTCAGTCATCCTCCATGTCTTTTTAGTCACTCCCTTTCTTCCCGTCACCTCCTGCCAACCTTATCCCCTTTCCTTTTCTCTTGTCATCCTCCCTGCACTCCTCCTTCTCTCACGCCCCAGTTGGGGAGTACAATGAGATGGCAATGGCAGGGTTGCAGTGTGTGTGTGTGTCTGTTTGTGCACGCGTGTGTGTGTGTTTGTCTACGTGATGTCACACCACACAAGCTCTATAGTAGCTCTCTCTTTTTTAATCCCTGTGCTCACAGACCATACTGCTATTTTAAGATTCTATAAACCTTTTCAAAGAAGCTTCAAGGGGAAAGCTCGTCCATGTACTGTGTGTACCGAGTGTGTTTGGAAAGAATGAAGGAGTGAATGAAGGAGTGAATGTGTGTGTGTGTGTGTGTGTGTGTGTGTGTGTGTGTGTGTGTGTGTGTGTGTGTGTGTGTGTGTGTGTGTGTGTGTGTGTGTGTGTGTGTGTGTGTGTGTGTGTGTGTGTGTGTGTGTGTTTATTTTTCTCTCAGATCAGCTGATCGCACACAACTATTAACAGGTTTTATGCCTCACGTCACAATTCACAGACACAATAATCGAAAGCCTGTTTCGATATAGCGGGATATGCAGTCCCCTCTTGACTTGCACTGTTTTGAATCTAAATTTTATTCGGGGATTTTACTCAGCATCATCATTTTCAGGGGCAATTCCCAACACTCACCTGCAAATTATTCCTGTCTGCTGGGTTACAGAAAGGTTACAATATCAAGAAAAGAAGTCAAATTGAGTATTCAAAAGCACAGCTGATGTCATGGTCATAAAATAGGCAGGATCTCCAGACAATAAACAGATAATAAACCTGGCAGTAAACCTGGCTCATAGTATATATTGCATGCTCATTATTGCCACAGCAATATAATATCTCCAGTCCCAAGCTTCTGTGCTGTCTGATCTCTTGTCTTTCATCATATGTAAATCTTTTACCGCCACAGAGGAGCTATTCTCTCTATTCACTCAGTAGCACTTGGTTTACCATTTCTGAGTCGATTGCCTATTTTAATCTTATAAAACATGAACATGGAGAGCCAGTCTGGGCTCAGCGCCCGCACCTGGACTCCAAGGAGGAAAGGTGTGAAAAAGGAGACATTTTCACTTATTTTATGGCCTGCTGGAACATATCAGGAGGCAGTCAAGGTCATTACAGAATAAGGCTTTTCTAACCTCACCTTCACTAAGAGAAAAAAAAAATCAACACAGCTCTCAGCAAGAGTTAAAGAATAAAATGTTTTGCTGGATGATCTGCTGCCTCTGGGGTTAAGGTGCCAGCAGGTTTACTCAGGTAAAGCTGCTTAGGGAAGGTTAGAGATTTAGTCAAATAAATGAAGAGATTTTTTTTTTTTTTTTAGTGGGGCCACTTAGGAGGTGGAACAAACTGTAAATAAAACATTAACATATTAATATGGTGAACCTGTCAGCAAACGTGCCTTTTTACACATTCAGCAAACACAGAGCCACATTAGCATTCATCTGGAGTCTTCTAGCTCCTACTCTCCCAACGTAAGTCCAATATTAACTTGTAAGCTCAGTTTTTTGATTCACTCCTGAGGGAAATATCTGGCTCTTTAGCATGCTAGATGCTCTGGCATGTTCCCCAGATGGTTGCTTCATCTCGCTAACATTTGTTGTTGACCATGTATCATGCAGCATCATCTGATTAACAACGCCAATACCTGGCATTTTGAGATAATTGACATCGGACGATCAACTCCAATAACCTCAATGATGGTGACGTTTGTGAATTCTTGTGATAGACAAAAAGGCTGACGTTTGACTTCCATAACTTCCTCTAATGCTGAGCAGTGTGTAGAGATGATCGCTGCATTCGTGTGACAGTCTTTGTTAATATGATGTAATACACATGCCATCGCCTTGGGTCTTAATGGACAATGAAGCAATCTTGTCCGACCGGAGAGCGGTTAGCCCAGCAAGCTAGATATAGATACACTCATGATGCCACATCTTGATGCTCCGCTGGTTGCTACTGTCTACACTCATATTGTTTATTTATTTTTTATTTATTTATGTAAGTTTACACATTTTTATTCTCTCATAACAAAGAGAGACTATCTGATGATAAATGCTGTTATTAAGTCAAGGCAAGGCAAGGGAGGCAACTCAGTGTGCTTTACATAAAAAACTATGTTTTTACAGTAAGAATTAGAAACATAAAAACATAGAATTATAATAAACATAAAAAGTAAAGAAATAGAAAGAGAGAAGCAAAACAAAAAGCTAGACTAAAATAGAGCATAAAATATGAGGGTGCAGCACAAAATAATGATTTGCTTTAAATTTAATAAAAGAACATACAGCGCAAATGAGAGATTAAGATTTGAAGTGTTTTAAGTGCACTAAAATATTTTCATTCATAAGTTGTTGTTTTTTTTTACCTGGTTGGTGGTTTTATTACCTGTGGGCATTTACTTAGTTGTCTTATAAATCTGCCTAGCTGATTTAATTAAAATGAATTTAAAATAAATGCACTGCAGATAAAGTGCAGATCTATTTAATCTTTAAACAGGCAACGCACACCAGGAGATACGTACATGTATACATTTTTTATACCTTAATAGGGGCAATGTATCCTGGTGGAGATACAACTCATAAAATCCAAAATATACAAAATATTTTTTAAATTATCAGTGGGAATGTTTACTTAGGTGCAAATTAGTAGTAACATAATGTTCCACTCTTGCCTGTTTAAGGGTTAAGCAAACAAGGACAGGACACTGCTTTCTAAATATCTACAGTAACCATTGAAAGTACCCAGTAGTGTAAACCTGCTTGAAGACAAGGTTTAAATAAGCACCATGAGTAAAAGTAATGGCCAGAATATGCTGAAACACTCTGTAGATCACATTACACATTGTTAATATAGAAATATATCGCCTGGTGCAGGTTTAAGGCATAATTAAAGATGATTTAAGCCATAAATACAATACTTGGTTAAGGGGATTGCAATGTTAAAATACAATGTTAAATAAAGTCCTGCATTCAAAATAAAATACAGAACTATTATCAGCCAAATGTACTGTAACAGAAATCATTACGCATCAATTATGATTATTGTCACTTACTAGCATTTTACTGTTGCCGCTGGTCAAGGTGGAACTAGTTTAAACTAATTTGCACACTGTTAGATAAGTTATATTAAATCATAGTTTGTACAATGATAATGCCCCCCCTTCATATACACACATTAGGTATAAATTGGGGTTGCTGGACATCCTGAGATGCAGCTATGTAGAAAATATAATATTCCCCTCTGAAATGTAGTGGACTAGTGCTATAAAGTACAGCAGAAAATGGAAATACTTGTATAGTAAAGTACAAGTGCCTTATATATAATACTTTCACCACCCTGCTTAAACATACAGTTGTTTTAAGCTGGTTAAACAAATGACCAGTGCTGTTGTTTTTGGAGTGGACAGTCTCAAGAGTCCTGTTCTACACTAATAAATGTGTCGAGCCCTCCTTCTTCATTCTGGCACCAGTTTGTGCCCTACAACTGTTCCCAGCCTTTTTTCTTTTTTTTTTAATTTCACTGGAAAACTCTGCTGTCCCGAACTGCTTAGAGCTATTTCTTTCTCAATAGAGACTGTTTCCTACATGAAATCTACGACCTGCCTCTCGACATTATCCCCACAAGCCTCCTTAAGGGGTTTCCACTGATATTGTGGGCTCAAGTGTCATCTCCGCTGTAAATAGCTTCATTGCCACCGGGGCTGTTCTATCCTGTTCAATTCATGCACTGGGTCTAATTTTTGTAAAAGATTATACAGTTTTCTGCAGTTTTTCAGAATCATAAAGTAGTGGCTGTTTTCATACACAGTGTTGACTATCTAAACTGTTTTTTATAGTAACATCATATATAGAAAACTATATCTTGTCAGTCATTTGAAACATTTCTCAACAGTTGCTTCTAACTGTGCTGTTTTTATCTTCATAGACTTCAGTGCAGTCATCAGTGCGGTACATCATGACTGTCTTGAGCGTGGGGCCAGTGTTAACCGCCCTGCCCTGGCTTGGCTTATGTCATAACTAAAGAGCTGAGACATTTAGGCAGTTTTTCATATCTGCTTCGTCCAGCATCTCAGAGCCAAGTTTCAAATAAATGTCTTTTCTCCATTTGTGTGTGTTCTACCACTGAGTAATATTATGGAAACTTATGTATACAACAAGCCTTATAGTATACCCTGCTGAAGCCCATTGATCAGTCCAATTCATGAAAATATGTAAATGTTCCAGACAATTAAGACCGAATCTCAAGGTTGTGAATCTCACGACTATACATTATTTTTTCATCTAAAAATAACAATGAACAGGAGTTGTGCGAAATCCGTAACTTTCCATATGTTGTTAGCGTCTCTGGTGTTAAGAGGGATCTGAAATGATGTTTGAACTACAACAAAGACGGTGGTGTTTTTATAGAAAGTTTTGTGGGAGGATTTTGTTTAATCAGCCTTTGAAAAACTTGGAAAATGCATCCCTCCATAGTCAGCTTAATAAGAGTTTAAGAGTACGGAGAGAATGTCCAACTAAGTTAATTAAAGTCATACTTTAGTTATTCCTGTGGGGAAATTCTGCCTCTTCATTTGACATATTCTAACTATATGGGAGGAAAGGGCAATGCAGCGGCTAGAGACCACAACTTGTGGTTTAAGTATTTTTTAACTTGCATACTGGACAGGAAAACTATGCAGAAACATGCAAAACCCAAACAAAAAGGAGTTTGAACTCATGACTTTCTAAAGCTGGATGTATACTTGAGTGTTAAGTGGTTACAGCATACCTACACATATGTGCAAAGGGTCTGGATCTGTGTTGTAGACATCTGCCTCCTCAAAAATGTATGTGGGTTAGTAATATATAAGGGCTGGCAAGTTGAGCCATTCAAAAATATCTTAAAAAATAGTTTTAAAAGCAGCATCATGTTTGTTAAAATGTACATTTTGTATTTATGTTGGTTTTATGTCATTTGAAATGAAAATGTCAAATGGTGTAACCACAAAAGAATGATAGATATTAAATATTTTATCCACCTACAGTGTATTTAAGTGTACTTACACAATAATTACTTCATTTAAAAAAACATTTTAGAGCATTTATTCATTTAAATGTTAAAGTATTTTGTCAATAATGAGCAGAACACATCCTAAAAACAATATTTATCCAAAAAAATATTTATTATATATTTTAGTTCACATTTATTGCCCTGTATATAATCAGATTCCTATGAAAAAATACTGGTTACACCAATTGACACTGGGTTAGATCACTGACCCATCGACATGTTGGAGCTACGATGGAGCCATGTCTGGATTGCAAGAACTGTGTTTTCTCCTCCATGTTTGTAAAGTCAGTGGAGAGAATCAGAGAGAATATAACACTAAAAAGAGTCCCAGTTATTTCTCCGTTTTTAGTAACAAACCTAACAAAGACATTTTTTATTTTGTAAACCTCCTGCTTGCTGCGACCCCCATTCTCTATCACAGTGAACGAAACAAAAACTCCCCGGCAGCAGTCTGCTGTTCAGTAATGAAAAGAGTTGGACCCTTCCACCTTCCCGCTGTTGGTTGTGTTACAAAATGAATGAGGGAATGTAAACTCAGCTGCTGTGGGTATTTAAATAAAGCTCAACAAGGCCTGATAAGGTATGATACACCTTTTTAGTTTTTTGGTGGTGATTTTAACCCTCCTGTTGTCCTCGAGTCAAGGAAGGGAGGATGGAAGGGAGTAAGAAGGAAGGAAAGGGAGGAAGGGAGGGAGGAAGGAAAGGAGGGAGGAAGGAAGGAAGGCAAGAAAGGAAGGAAGCAAGGAAGAAAGGAGAAAGGAAAAGAGGAAGGAAGGAAGGAAAGAAGGACAGAGGAAAGAAGGAAGGGAGGAAGGTATGGGGAGGAAAGAAAGAGAAGAAGGAAGGAAAGGAGGGAGGAAGGGAGGGAGGAAATAAAAGAATGAAGGGAGGAAAGAAGGGAGAGACGGAGGAAGGAAAGGAGGGAGGAAGGAAGGGAGGGAGGAAGGAAGGAAGGAGGGAGGGAGGAAGGAGGAAGGAAGGCAGGAAAGAAAAGAAGGAAGGAAGGAAAGGAAGGAAGGAAGGAAGGAGGAAGGGAGGGAAGAAGGTAGAGAGGGGGGGGGGAGAAGGAGGAAGGAAAGAATGAAGGAACAAAACAGACGCGGTCAATTTGACCCAGGAGGACGACAGGAAGGTTAACAGGTTGAGCCCCATTAGGTATCCTTATTAACATCTTGCATCAAGTCTAAATCCAGATTTACTGTGAAGCAACAGAGTTACTCCTGAGCCTCTGTGCTGCCTATGGTTAACACATACAGATGGATATTATGTAATAAAGCAGATTTATTTTAAAACTTTAGGGATACCAGCTTTATGTTTTTAAAAAAATGCAGAGAGATAACATTTGTCAGTGCTGGCACGTACTTTAGATTAATATTACTCAACTGGAAGCAGGCAACAGCCCCTACCCATGCAAATTAGATGAGGGAAGTGATGATGCATTTAGATTTAGAGAAAATAAATAATTTATTAAAGGACAGGAGGGTAACTTCCGTAAAATATCGTTGCCTCTTAATCACTTTAGCTGGACCAGAAACTGAAATATTAATAAATATAATTTCCACCATCTTTTACTGCTAATTACCCATTTACTCTTGTTAATTCCTCTTGATTGTAGAAACGAATACAAACCAACCCTCTATAGATACTACGTCAATTTTACTGTTTATTTATTTAATATTAACTTTTCATTTTATTTTACTTTTTATTTCATTCAGGGGTTGTTTTTTTTTTGTTTTTTTTTACCATTTTTTAAATTCATTGTCTTCTTTTTCTCTCTTGTTATTGCTTAAAATTTCTCTCTCTGTGTTGTATATTTTATTGTGTGACATATTGGTTATTATAAATGCATCATTTTAATATCTATATTTTATATGGCCTCTCATGTTTCCAAGTTCAATTGTTAAAAGCACAATGAAAACTTTAAAAAAAAGTGAAGAGAAGAGACTGTCCTCCTGAGAAAGCATCATTAGTTTTAACAAAAGCCCCAAAAAAACAACACACGTTTATGTTCAAGTGACTTCAGCCTCTTATCAGCAGGAGGAATTATGACTCAGTTGGGAGCAATTAAGGAAATAGTGTGACGTTGTGGCTCTGCAGGGGTCGAGAGTGATTGGATGAGTGAAGAAAATGTGGAGTTTTAAGTGTTGGCTCATTCTCTAGCTGGAACAGAAAAAGAAAATGGGTTTATCTTTGCAGCAGTGATTTGTAACAGCTTTTGAAGGCACTGACAAATTATGTTGTCCTGCCTTTAGTGGCATCAGATCAGAAACCACTTATATGTGTCGCTCTGGAGGGCAATGACAAACAATGAAATTCTTATTTTTGATAAATTTGAAGGACTTGCATTTGTTGAGTTTACACTTTATCGATCCTCTTGAGAAAAATGCACCTTTCTTCATTTGACCCATTTAAAACTTTTGAGGAGCAGTGGGGCAGCTATAAGGCACAACATCTAACACCCCAGTTGCATTTCTGAGGCCACTAGATTACTGTAACTCCTTTCACATATGGATCGGTCTGTCTTCCATATCCTACGTGCAGCCAGAATATAGTGCATCGCTGCCAGGCTTACAAATGCATCCAGAGAGGTAGACCACATTCCCCTGTTGGCTTGTCTTCATCTCTCTCCTGCACTGCCACAGCACAAATGTGGTGTGGAAGTTCTGGCATTGTGAGACTACACTCTTGTTGTTTGTTACTGAGTCTCTGAAGGTATTGGTTCCCTCTACATCCCTCTACATCATGAGCCCTTGAGTTCATGTTATACAGTATGGGGCCATTTGATTTCCCATAGCAGCAGAGAGGAGTCCTGGAAATCCCTGTAATATTTGGGAATTTAATTTATCTACTGAGACAGCAGGAGAAAAATTCCTCTAGAGCTTCGCAAATTACACAGCGCTGACACCGCCTATCAGAACAAACAGCCTAATGGCCTTTTATGTCACAATAGGCCATCTCTTGGACATATGAATTATGTCATATTTCAGAGCCTCAGTTGATTGTGACGATAATGATAGTGATGTCAAAGATGATAATGACTTTGATGACAGTGAGAATAGTGCTGATGACAATATGAATAATTGAATATGATGAGTAGTTGAGTTCCTTTTGAAGACCAGAGACCCTTTTTATCTTTGATAGTGGGGGGAAAAGGGATTTTATAGTTATCACAGCAGCATGAAGGTAGTTTTTTGTAATAGATTTTTTAATTTAAATAGATTGTATATGTCCCGATGTAATATTTATATTATATGGAAACATACTAATGAACAGTAAACATAGGTAGAGGAAAACAACATCTACATAAATAATGTAAACATGTGCTCTATAATTAAACTGGATCTTCCCTGAAAAACAAAGCTGTTCACTGCAGTGTTTGCATTGTCTGTTTTCCATCCAAAATACAATCATGTAGAATTTATTTTAATTCAGCGTTACTGTTTGAATAAACTGCCGTGCCATTCAAGCAACATATGTCTTTGTGTTAACATGTACTCATCGTCGCAGATGAAAAACAGCATTAACCACAGCACTGCTATTGGGACAATACATTTTCCAGAGTAATGTGAAAATGTGGGATTTTCATGGGTATACAAATCAAGTCAAATCATTACAACAAAAAAATCCAGTAAGCATGAATAATCCATGTATCCATGATATCCAATCCATAGTAAATATGTATTATTACTCCAATTTGTCTGCCATTAATTTCTTCTGACAGCCTAATTGTAGATTTAATGCAGGTACTTACAACCTGTCATTTTTAAACTGTATTCTACATCATTTTTTTAATATGTTTGGCATGTGAAGCAAAACTGGAGCACCTCGGTAAAATCCATTTGAACATGGGGAAGACACACAAAACCCACACAAATTGGACCTGCGCCAAGAACTGAACCAAAGTTTTTATAACTGTGAGGCTGCAACACTGACCACTGAGTCACCACGACACCCCAACGAGAGGTCTGCATCTGAACGCAGTGATTCTGCAGCTGAGTGGTACATCAGTGAGTCAGTTTTGATTTAATTACACAACTGCTTGCTGGTTTGTTATTATAATTATTATAGGGTGGGCGAGGATTTGAAGATTGTGTCTGTGTGGGTGAGATGGTTGGTTAACTAAATCAATAGTAACAATCATGCTATGGTTACTGCTACTTATATTAGATAATATTTACGGTCAGATCACTAGTTGCTTAATGTGTCGTGAAGGATTGACCCACAACTAACAGCAGCATGGCTGTAGAGACCGTATTGTGGTTCATTGAGTTTTAACATTAAATGGGCTTTGAGGTCAGGCTACTCATTTGCTATTCCGCATTAATGCATCAGAGACAATTAATCAAGCATTCAGATTTACAAAGTCTAGACTAGATGGAATTAAAATAACATCCTAAGTAAAGGCTTTTCTATGCATTATGGATCTACCTTTGCTCCGTTTGATGTAATAACGTACTTTAAAAGAGACATATCGTCCTTTTAGTGATTTTCTGTTATTTTTTTATACTGGTATGGTGTCGGATGTCTATGTTAAACATGGTCAGAGTGTAAAAATGTATGTATAATATACACCCTGCAAGGCAAACACTAGGGCTTCACTCTGCTCTGACCACTTGTTTGGGCATGCTCTCAAACAGCCGCCTGTTGCCTGTAATCTTTGTTGCTAAGGTTGTTGCTAAGATTATTCAACGGGTTGTTCACGTTGTCCACTTGCACATTTCAGATTGGATTCACGCTGTGTTCGAGAAGCCTACATTTCAAGTAAAGAATGAGAAAAAGAAGTGAAATCCTACTTCTGCTGGTAGTTCACGTAGCCTCCTGAACTGCTGGAAGTCTGCCGAGGGACAGTTTCATTTAGTTGACCAACAGGAGCGAAAACAACCTGTTCTAGACAGAGGCCGAAACGAGGGGCTGCATAAATGGCCTGTGTAAAATAAATAAGGAGTTTTTTGAACTGTCAATCATGCAAAAATGTACGAGGACAAGCCCACAATATAAATACCGACCTGGAAAAGTGTATGATACATTCCCTTTAATCTAATTTTGACATAAAGTTAAGATTAACTTTATTACTCCCTAAAATGTCTGTGAAATTGTTCATTTCATGAAACCAAGAAAACTTGCTGGCCAAGCCCATTTCTGCAAGAGCACTGTCTGCAGGGAGGTCCAAGTATTGACAAGTACTATAACTACCAGAAACAAAGATAGGTGGCTAATAAGCCAATTACTGCAACAGGCATATAGCCCAATCAATCACAGTTAGAGAGGTGTTTGACAAAGTTACGGGACATAGGGGACCAGTAGCTATCACCACTTCACTGTCTCGCATCAATCATATCTCAAGTATAAACAACTGCAAGATGTAGAGGAAGAGTGTGATTTTCGATATGCTGTAGCTAGTTGCAGGTGGAATAATAAATTCAATCCATTTTTATGACAGTTCTCAATAATCATCCTTCACCTGCCTGTATCTGCTTTATGTAATTGAGCCTATACATTTCCTTTTCTTGTCTTTCCATCATTCTCTCTCTTTTTGTTATTCATTTCTTTCTCAAGCAGTCTGTTGTGTACTGGGCGTTGCTCTGAAAAAGCGTGTTCATTGTGCTCAGCTAATCTGAAGTTATATCAAATAAACATATAATTAACACTTATCTTAACCATGTTTTGCATGTAAAAACACTTGCTTTTATTCATACATGTCAGTGAGTACATTAAACATGCTGCAGTAGTCGTATATGTAGAATCAGTTCACTGCTAAATCAGCTCGGTGATATGTGTCATTACATTAGCATGCATAATATTGACATTAGTGGTTACACGGTTAAGCAATTATGCCATTCTACTTGATAGACAGATGCAGTGAGTATGTACACTTGCATATATACATACATACATACATACTTGTGTTTCTCTCCCCCATCTAGTGTAATGACAGGCAGCCATATGTGCTAAGAGCATAGGCACATGCCTTGAGGCATCCACCATCCATGTGCTTCACGTGTTCTACTGGGAGAGAAGGAGAGAGGAGGAATAGAGGAAAAGAAGGTGGGACAGGGAAATAGACAAAGATGGGAGAAAAACCAGGTTTGACTGAAGCTTGTGTCAGAGGCACACCATGTTGGTGTCAGTTCCACTCCTCTTCCTCCATGTTAAGAAGTTTCTCTCTCCCTCAGAGGAAAGCACACCATCCGACCTGAGAGAGCGAGAGAGAGGTGAAGGGAGAAAAAAAAATGAGATAAGAATAATAGAAATAATAGAAAGGAAAGTGCAGGAACTAGAGGAGATAGAAAAACATACCCAAAGTAATAGTTTTGTTAACGTAACACTACAGTACATACAATTATATGCCATGGAGAGCCACGTTGTGTATATGCAGTGCCTCTGTTCATCCAGACAACAGAGCTCTATCTCAATATTTGCTCTTGTGTCCCCGATGACATTTTATTTAGTTTGTTAGAGTGCAGAGACAGTTGAAATGGCAAGTCATTGATCGTGTACAATATCCAGCCCACTGCCCATCTTAAAATGTGTGGAAGTATCATTGTACTTTGTCTTCATGGGAACATGTTTTTTCTTCCCCAGGATGATTTATGGATTTTTTTTCCCCACTAAGTCAGTAGTTTGGCAGTCTGTGATACGATAGCCGCCCTACAGCAGCTGAAATCACTGATTAGCTACCTCCAAGCTGAGAGGGCAAAACTAATTAGTGAAATCACCTGATGTATTCAATAGGAAGTACCTGTCTGTATTTCCTGCTTCTATGGTCTGTTTTTCTCTGATTCACATCCTGTGTTCCCTTCCTATAGCAAATTCACAAAACATTTTCATAGCAGATAATTAGACCTCACTGATAATTACATGAAAAAAGCAAATGTGTAAATTGGTCTCCTTTAATGGTGTACACTATATTTGGGGATTTTTACATAATGGATAATTCTAGCAGTTGTTGTGTGTCCCATTCTTGGATCCACGATGGAGAGTGGAGCTCATAGTCAAGCTGTTATTCGAGCGGCCCCCATATCCCGTTTGGTCACAGCTCGTAGAAGCAGCAAGAAATCACTGCTCTGTGGTCTCACCACCTGGAGTTAGAAGCACTGGGCCTCATTGTAAGAACATCTTGCACCGCGTCCCCTTAAGGTTGATTGCTTTGGGGGTTCGGTAGAGGGGCTGCACAAAACTCGGAAGAAACTCAGCAGCCAGGCATTTCTACATCCTCTCTTTAGGAGTGGCTGAGATTGACTCTAAAATGAGAATAGCTAGGTCCACCTTAAAGATCTGTTTGCCTGAAATGAGCCTGGGCAGGCGAGGCTAACTTATTGTCGCTAACTGCAGGGGTAAACCTGCTTTAATCAGCTGGTGGCAAGTAAGACACAAGAACTTGGCTTTGGTCTTGAGGAGTTGGAGCATTAGCCTAAACTCTACATATACTGCGCCGCTACATCACAGCTATACTGCTAGCTTCATACTTTAAGCTCACTGTCATACACATTATATCTCTTTCTATCTTCATCTCTCCATTTACAGTACACTTACTACTTTCTGCCTTAATGGAAGACTAATACTCACTATTTTGTCTTGAATTTGGGATATTTGGGATCGAGGGGGGTGTCTACTGGGAGGAGTGCTGATTGTTGAGTCTGACAACAATTTAATACCTACAATAAATTACTCTTGAAGGTATTTATTGCATTTGCAGTAACATGTGCACAACATTTAGGTAAATAACATAAGTAATCATGTTTTGTTTCTTTTGGGAAAGGGGGAATGCTGACTTGTGTGAACAGATTCGTTCCTAAGAGGAACGAGAGTGTTATAATAGGGATTTAGGAAAATTCATGAATTTTCTCTTACGAGTGTCCCAGATCTGTCGTGTAAATGAAACTTTCCCGCCTAATGATCAAATCTCATGAGCAAGCTCCTACTAGTAAACAGGTGACACTCATCAGGCAATTTATTAATTATTTATTAATTAACTTTCAGGCAGTTAAGAGAGTTTGTTGAGTCCAACTTGGAGCACTCGTACATCAAACCTGGAAGAAAAAAGCAAGAGAGTTTTAGGTTACGAATACACAAATGTTCTTTCATGTCTGCAGGATATTGGACAAAAGAAATATGAGCAAGACTTGGTATATTTTCAGAGGTGACATTGAGTATTTGTGTTCCACTGCCTCTTGTCTAAGTCATTTAGTCTTTTTATACAGATCTGAAAGTGAGTTGTGTCTCCAAGCCTGCCATTAAGTTGAGCGTGTTCAAGGCAGATCAAGGAAATGCATTGTCTCCTGTCTTGTTCTTGACTTTTATGGGAAGGGTAGTGAGTTACAGCTGCAGTGTTTTAAAAACTCCATCTCAGGGCCTTACAAATCGGAGATTGGTGCCATCTTTCTACCTTTCGTCAGGCTTGCGACCTCTGATGTGCCAGTTTAGCTTTTTCACCTCAGAGTGTGAAGCGGCTGAGAAAAGGGCTTATCACCTCCAAATCTGAGGTCATGATTATTTCACAAAACAAGGTGGCTTTCTGTGTTCAGATGAGAGGGGAGCAGCTGCATCAGACGGAGCAGTTAGAATAGCTTTGGGTCATATTCATGGAGGAGTGCAAGAGGGGGCAGGAGATTGAGGTGAGGTGCTGTTGTTGTGGTGTATCTGTACCAGGGCTGTGGTGGTAAACTATGTACTAGTATGTAATGTACTTATTTATGGTTGTGAGCCTCAGGTTGCATCCTAAAGTATGAAATTGTGGCTCTTCCAGAGGCTTATTGGCCCTGCTGTGTGATGGTTCATATGTGCTGGCTGAAGAACGTCCTTGACACTCTGTGGATGTTTTCCAACTAGCCTGCAAACATCACTGAGTCCTTGAGGAGGAAGTGGAGGAAGTTACTCAGGAAAAAAAACTGTATCTTCTCCATCATATTTGCTCAGATTTTCACCACAACCCTGAGTGTGAGCAGCAGCTAGCAAATTGCTAAACTGCATTATCAGAAGCCTCAGTCTGTGCAGTAGCAGCAGCTGTAGTAGTTATATGTGAGCTTATGTAACAGCAGATCTGATATTGTTAACACAGAGCTGAGACTGAAACACAGTATATTGGCAATAAGCTTTAAAAGGGCTAATCCAGCTCCAGTGCTAGTTGCATATACGACAGCATTCTGCAATAAATGTGTATTAAAGTTTATTTCAATGACATAGTATCTTACTAAGTGTCTCATAAGCATCTATCTTCTGTTAATTGGCACCATTTGGGGGGGGGGGGGTATAAATGAAGATAAACCAGAACCTTCACAATTTATATGACTTCTAAATGGGTGTAAGAGTAGAGAGGTCAGGATAGGCAGGAAGTGGGATTTTATTTTCTTATTTTTACACAAATAAAGCTGAGTAAGTATCTACGTTATTTTTTCATTAAAACTTCCCTGCCCTCCCCTCAATAATTCATACATACCAGCAACCTTTGAGTCATAGTCCCACTTCTCTGACCTCCATACAGAGCTCTGACTCACTTCACATAATCTGATATTCCAATATCCCAAAAATCTGGGGGGAAAAAAAGCTAAACAAACATTGTGGTAAAAAAAGGGAAGATACTTGAAATAACAACCTTGTAAATAGAAATGTACTTTGTTTGAACTAGTAATTTGTGAGAATTCCCTCTGTTAGCAAAGAAAACTCAACACTCCTTGTTGAATCTGGGATGTTTTATGTTTTTCATCTTTTATCCCCGCTGCTGTGGAGGTGCTACTGATACGCCTTTGAACATTTTTGAGCTGCTGCCCTTAAACTACTAAGTATTTTTGTGCGAAGCCTCAATAAGACACCATGTACAGGCAAAGTTGTGATAAGACGAAGAGACAGAGACTGAGTGGTCTAACAATGGATGGGAGTTGAAGGAGTGAGAAGAGTTTTGTTGTGTTTCTGAGGTGATGCCCACTTTGGCAAGTCAAACTCCCTTCACTGCTCTGTTCTGCTCTGCTCTACTCTGCGTGGGTTGTTGCTGTATAAATAACACTCTCAGAGCAGATCAGAGGGAGAAAGAGAAAGAGAGAGGATGAGGGAGGCAATAACAGAAGAGAAAGAGATAGAGAGAGAGAGAGAGAGAGAGAGAGAGAGAGAGAGAGGGACAGGGAGGAGAAAGGGGACGCATGGGGAAAGCAAAGCGGGAGAGAGCAAGAGAGACACACACACAGAAAAAGAAGGATGGAGAAACACAGTTGATCAGAGTGATATTAGATGTTCAAGAGGAAGAGAGAGCAGAGAGGAAAGAACTGCAGGGAAAGAGAGAGAGAAAAAAGAGAGAGAGAGAGAGAGCAGATTGAGAGGGCTTGTAGAATAATTGAACCATATATGGTAACAGTTAAGTATGAGGCGATTTGAGAGGATGAGAGAGAGAGAAAGAACAAGTGTGAGAGAGAAATGGATGTGAAGATGTACAGTATGAACCCTTCAAAGAGAGAGAGGTGTGTGTGTGTGTGTGTGTGTGTGTGTGCGCGTGTGTGTGAGGTGTCATGAGATGGCCTGTCTTAGGCGGTACTTGTATGACACCATCAGCGTTAGTCATAGGGAAGATGATTAATAGTGTAAAGATACTGCAGCAGCTCATCCCTGCCAAACAGCAGATCTCAAATCATTTTGCTTACACGCACAACAGCGAGATCCTTTTAGATCACATTTCTATTTGAATTTCCACCTCCGCACATCGAACATTATAGTATACATTTACAGTTCGACACACATTTCTCCCTCAACCTCCATGAAATAGCAGTGTTTTAGGTTTCAAATAGTTTGAAATCGTGACTTTCCAGAGCAGTCACCAGAGCAAAATGTTGGCATTTTTACATTTCTGCAAACCACGGATACTTCTACGTTTCAATACGTTGTATTGTATCATAGCTGTTAGGGAAATTTCCATCATTTACGTGAGTCATTGGCATGAACTGGGTCAAACTAGGCTTTGCGGTCATCTCGAGGCCACACCAAATCTTGACTGGAAGACACTGTCTCCCCTTGAGATAGTAGAAGGCAGTGAGTCTACCCCTTTTGGAAAAAACAGGAGGCACCCTGATAGTGTTGCTATAGCAGCTGAGGTCAGATATGTGTTTTCCTGTTTCTCTGAACGGAGTAGAGGTAACTATAGTCAGAGGTTGGATATGGTGAACCCTGAGGGATGGAGCACAAAAGCCCTGAGTGGCATCTAAGCACTGTTTTTATCTGTGGACCAGTAGACTAAATTCTATATGCTGTAAATGTGTTGGATCTGCCCATATATGGGCATGGCTCAACCTGTGGTGTTATCTGTGCGGTTTAAGACTATCCCCTGAGGACAGAAACGTCAGAATTGAAGGGAGCATCAGAACAGAACGTGTGCTGGTTATTCATTCACTTCTCCTTTGATCAAGTAAATAAACCTTTTCAATGCAAGACATCCTGGACTCCTGTCTAAGCTCTTTGACGTATGGACTACATATTTAAAAATCAGCAGTATCAACATTTATTCCTGTTGTTGTATTTGGGTCAAATTTGACCTATGAGGACAACAGGTGTTAACTAAAAATGAGGCCTATTGACCATAATTTCCTAAAATATACGTAAAACTTGTAGTAATAAGTTGAAATTAAGTTGGCACAGAATTGGGTGATAATTTATACATTGTGCTTTATAAACAGTCAAACCAGAGTGGGGCAATTTTGACCCCCCAAAAGTTACACGTTCAACAGGAAACCAACAGGAGGGTTAAAGTGACAAAGTTAAGATGACATCTGTATGAGCTGACATTATTATTATTATGAGGATAAGGAGATGGGTGGTTGGCTAGAAACGTACCCACTGTCCGCTTCCTGTTTCAACTTTCGGTATTTTTAGAGACATCAAGACATTTGTAGCTGTTTGATTCTTTTTAACCCAAACCATGATCTTTCCCTAACCTTAACCAAGTGTGTTGTGTGCCTAAGCCTAACCAGACCCTAACCACAGTGTTGTCACATCATAAAACATTATTATTCAACTGATAATGAGCAACACTGAAATCTAGAGATTCAACATATCCATGGTTTGTTGAAATGTAAAATGCCAACGTTATATTCTGGCGACTTGGTTCTTCCAAGTAACTCACAAAACAACAATTATGCAGTTACAGTAGAGAGGTTGATGCACATTGACAGAAATGTGTACATCAGTTTTGTTTGTCTGTGTCATCAAAAACTAATTGCAACCACGACTGCAGCTACAGTGTCAGCTGAAAACGAGGATAACAGGATGGATACATAACTCATTATTTATAGCTATAAGGAAATATACTACCCCTATAATAATTAAGTTCAGTTAGAGTTCAGATTGATTTTGTTGATGTATAACAAGTATATAAGAACTGTGTTTGCCATTTACACAATAACCATATTGGCATGACAGATGTGAAATCTATATTTTCAAAGCAGTAGAGCAGTATAGAAGATAATCAAAATCTCACCATACCTGCCAGATCTCCAAATGATTAAGTCAGCGTTGTCACAGTGACACTGTAGTTAAACCCGATCATACAGTAAAAACAGACTCCAGGCAAGTCTCTCCAAAGCAAGACAGGATGTCAGTTCCTTTGTTTCTCTCTACGCTCCTGTAGGAGTTATGTCCGTATTCTGCCAGGGGAGTGCAATTATTCTCCCTTTCCGGAGAAGTCCATAGTCAATGAGCAGTGATTGCTGCAAAGTAACAAATAAGCCCTCTGGGTAGATTCCAAGTACATAAAGTTTGACTCAGAGAAGAACTTCTTTCATCAATTACATGGCTTAAACATTCAGCAACCTTCTTGTATAAATATCTGGAGTGTCAGGGAACATGGCAAGAGATAAGATCTCATTAATCTTATCTCCAGGTACTGCAATGACATAAATTGAGTATTAGTTAGTAATATATGAGCCTTAAAGCACAGCTCTCCGTAGTCTGCTTCATGTATGTCCTCCATATCTGTTCTCCATGCATCTCATTACCTGCAAGAAGAGTCTGTTGAATGTGATAAGTCAACAAACAAAGATAGCAGACCTTTTCCTCAGTTTTAAACAATAGGGCGTCAGTAATTGGTTGTGTGTGGATAATAAAAACCATTAAAATTCAAATAGACTTGATTAGTGAATTATAAAAGTGCATGTGTTATATAAACTAGTTCGGAGGGAAAAAGTGAACATTAGAAGCTGTAAACAAAAAATTTAAAAAATCATTATTAATTGCACTCCACTGTGTGTGTGTGTGTGTGTGTGTGTGTGTGTGTGTGTGTGTGTGTGTATTGAAGAAATTAGCAATATGGAACAAAGTGGCCTACCTCGCTGTAGCAATTTAATGATGGCCAGAGGTGTTGCTAGGCTAGCTGATAGTGATGCATCCTAGAACAATGTTCTCCAGACCAGTACTAATCAGCTGTTATTGGTGTGAGGCTAGCTAGCAGAAGAAGATTAGGATCGGAGTAGTCTGAGAGAGGCCTAGGTCGCTATGGTTAATGATGGCCAGCGGTGCTAACGAGCCTGACACATTAGTAAAGATTGTATTACAGATCAGCACACTGCTGACGCTTACATCACATGTCCTGTTAGCATTATTTTGATCATTTTAAGCTGTGTTTACATGAGATAGTTGTTAGTATTATAAGGATATTAGTAGTGACTATATCCTTGACCTTTTTACAGTATCATATAATGAGAGCTTAAAGTTCCACTTACTAGATTTTTTGGAGCGTTCAATAGCATCTCACAGACCTCTTGTCTTGACCATGTTTTTACGTTTTATGTTTAACCCTTACATACGGTTCATACTCATCTTTACAACAGTTCACGTTCATAAATTCCTCATCAGACTTTAATAAATGTTTGATTAATCCTTAATGAAGCTGTCAGAGAGAGAGCAGAGTGTATTCTAGTTATTTATGGGGGGAAAAAAGACATACAGAAATCACTATTTTATGGTCTAGGAGAACATTTTATAGACTATATAGAATAAAACATATTTGAATGGTGTTATTTTGTACATTTGCACATACAAAAATGTGTATCAGCTGCACATTTTATTTCAATGTTTTATATACTGTAGGTTTCATAAGTGGGTGTAGAGTGTTAAAAATGGGTAAAATTTGACCCTGAACAGCATATAAGGGTTAAGAAATAACCTCATGTCATCCGATTATACCATTACAGTCTGAGGTGACACCACCATCATCTTAATAATGGATTTCCTGTGTGGTTCCCAGCAGGTCGTCATTACTACATGTTCTGGACGCAGTGAGATTTTTGACCTCAAAAAAAAAAGAAGCTATTATTATTATTCCTGATAGGTATAAGTGTCTCATCTCTCATGCAAGAATGAATTTTATGGGTTTTCTTTTCAATTTTTTTTTTTTTGATGGACCAGAAACCATCAGGATTTTTAAACATTGGGGTTATGAGAGCAGAGATTATTTTCGCTGTATGAATGATCCGTGAAATTACACACTGAGTAAGTTTGAATAGTGGTACAGTTTGTCCATGTGACTCGGTCCTTCTGCAAGAGGCCAATTCAGTGCCAGTGCAAGTAAATACTGGCAGATTGGCGCTAAGGCAAGGCTAATGCAGGTGCCAAGTGGAGTGTTAAGTGCTAGCCATGTGATGCAGGCCTATGGCTCCTGTTGCTGTAATGAGAGCGGCTCGTTCTCAGTCTCGCCCGGCTGCTGCTAATTGCCTTAATTGAGAGAGTGACCTACATCTAAGGGGAGGCTTCGGTGGATCAGCAGAACAGCTGGCAAACCTGCAGAAGGAAGGGAGGACTGTCAGAAAAGGAGAAGGTGTGTGCAGATGAGTTTGAAAATAGAAGATGAGATGGAACGAATGAGGGAGAAATTAGGAAGAGACAGAAGCTGATGTAGTAGGAAAGAAACATGTGGGTAGTCTGATTCTAAACAAATTGCTCAAATAAACTTTTTATAGCATGCAGCTCCTAAATACTGTTTGAACTTTTTTTTTCTTTTCTCATGTTAATTTTTGTGCACACATGCTTGGTTGGATACATGCATGGATACATGGATGTTTTTGGACCCAATTAAGCATGAAATGTTCCATCAAAGCCAAATTTAACCAGTGGAATGAGAGTGAGGGGGAGAGGGTGGAAAAAGCAGCAGATGAAAAGAAGGAGAAAAAGGGACAGGAAGAAAAAGCTGGCGGTGACATCATGCTTTTAGAGCAGAGGCCGGCCCTCAGGCCAGTGCTGAATACACTCCTAACAGTCTTGTGTACTTCCCTTAGACTGAATTATTCAACACACTCCTGATGGAGAGACTCTGACTGTGTGTGTGTGTGTGTCTGCATGTCTGGATGCTCCGGTGCATGTGTGCATGTATGTGCGTGCATGAATGCATTTGTCTGGAGAGAGAGCAAGAGATAGAGAATATGAGTGTGCATGTGTGTGTGAATGCAACTTTTTTCTTTATCTATGTGCTAGAAAGAGTGTAGGAGAGAGAAAGAGAGAGAATCTGCTTGGAGTCATTGAATGGGCTCGTGATGTGTGGGTGGTTGCTCAGTTTTTGTGCATGTGGTGAAGTGTGCACACAGATACACAGACACACACATCTGTCAGGTCTGTCGGATTAAATGTGTATCTTATGTATCACAGATTAGGTGGTTTAGTTAGTCTTTGTTCTTCTACTTCTTGTTCTTGTCCTTCAAAAAACGTGCTCAATCAATCCTCTCATTCACCACATCTCAACAGGCTGCATGTTGATATCCCTCCCCCAATCACACACGCAAACGTTTACACAGTAATACAGTGTCTCCCTCACTCTGTGTGTTGGATTTTAAGCTGCACTGCTCATCTATGTGCCCCCATTTCTTGTGTTTTTGTGTGTGGTCTGTGTACTCTTTCTCCGTGTGTGTGAGTGAGTGTGTGTGTGTGTGTGTGTGTGTGTGTGTGTGTGTGTGTGTGTGTGTGTGTGTGTGTGTGTGTGTGTGTGTGGACAGTGAGTGTTGGGGTTTGATCCTGTGCTAATGATCTCCCAGTGGCTCAAACTTCTGTAAAGTGTGTTGAGCAGGAAGGGAGAAAGAGTGAGGCAGAGACAGAGAGAGAGAGAGAAAGAGAGGGAGGGAGGGAGGGAAGGAGGTGGGGAGGATGGAGGCAAGGGAAATGAGGATGTGAAAGTGAACAACGCTTCATCATCATCATCATCATCATCATCATCATCATCATCATCATCATCATCATTGTTTTCGTCATCACCAAAGCAGAGTAGTAGAGTAACCCCCCCTCCAGTCAGTAGCAGCAGCAGCTTCATCCTATCGTGAGCCGCACAGCTTTCTACTCACACAGGAGCAACCACAGAGAGCTGCAGCATCAAACTGGCTGGTGACAAAACGATGGAGGGAGGGAGGGCTGGATGGATAGACAGATGGATATAGAGAGGCAGCATGTGATGTGTGTCACACTCGCGCTCTCCACAGCACAAGCACACGCACACAAGGAAACGTCAACCGCAGACAGTCAGATATTGACTGAGGTTTTTCTCTTGTTTCTTTTTATTGAATGCCACACAGAGGGGTTTTTCACATACCCCCCCTCTCTCCCCCCCCCCCCTCTCTCTCTCTCTGTCTCTTTCTTCCCTTCTTTCTGTCTCTCTCTGTCACTCTCTCTCGCTGTCTCTCCTTACGTCCCCTCCCCTCAGCTCTCCCTGTCAACTCTCAGCTCATCTTCTTGCTTACACGGACTGTAATGCACTTTTGTTTTCTGAATGTTAGCACTTCCTCTACTTCCTACCGTTCACCAAGTCTTCCCTCACCTCTCCTCCCTATCTCTCCCCATCTGGAAAAGATCTGTCTCACTAATAGGAGGCCTGGTAAATTAGCCCTTCTATCCTTCCCTCTCTTTCACTCCTGTCTCCTCCCTTTCGTCTCTCATCTATCTCTCCAAGCGTGCACTGCCCAATAAAGTGCACTCATGCACACCCACAGATACAGACATAAAAATACATACGCAGAAGTACAGATTTGCCCCATTTGTGTGTCTGTCTGTTTGTCTCCAGGTTGGGTACTGGCTAATAGGGCGTAGTAGGTAATGGCAGCCGTAGCCTATTATCTCTGCTCTGCTGTCTAATAGCCAGTGGCTTTAAGCATCTGCCATGTAGCAGCTCCAACTCCCCCAATGGACACTTAGCAACTCAGCACATACACCAATAGTCACAGACACATATACACACATGTACAACCCACCCCCACAGATGCACAGCAAAGATAATATACACACCGCCAAAAGTAATTTGTGCATATGTGAGTTTGTCTGTGCACGTGTGGGTGCACGCAGAAGTGCGGTTGTGTGTGTGTGTGTACTTTGTGTTGTGTGTGTGTGTGTGTGTGTTTGTGGTTATCACATCTAACACACCATGCCCTGACATTCGGTATGCTCTCTTTTCCTTGGGGAGCGCTGCCTTCCTTTAATTAGTAAAGGAAATAGATTTACTTATCTGATCTTTGACACATTGGCCACACATGCACAACACACACTCACACACATCTGCCTGCGTGCACTCAACCGGGCAGCACATCGACACCTATCCATTACCAGTGTAGTGGAATGCCAGAGCGGGAAGCAAATACATTGTGTGTTCAGGCATGCGTGTGTGTGTGTGTGTGTGTGTGTGTGTGTGTGTGTGTGTGTGTGTGTGTGTGTGTGTGTGTGTGTGTGTGTGTGTGTGTGTGTGTGTGTGTGTGTGTGTGTGTGTGTGTGTGTGTGTGTGTGTGTGTGTGTGTGTGTGTGTGCGCGTTAGGGAGAAATGAATCTGCTCCCATCTGTAGACTGACCATTGATTTGCCATGGTAACAGTGGATGGTGACTGTCGTGTGAACAAAGAGATGAGAACGAGTAGCTGGATTGGAGAGGGAAGGAGAAGAAGAGGGGTGAGAGCTTGGGGGAATAGAGGAGACCAGCAGCGCTGTGTGTGTGTGTGTGTGTGAACCTGGACGAAATTACTCACAAGGGGGGCCAAAACTGAGCACAGGCTAGAAGTGAGAGAGGATTAGCCTGTTGCTGGTTTAACTAAATGTAGCAGCAAGACTTTTTTTTTGTGTGTATTTGGGGAAGCGAGTACGTGTGCACAATAGTGTTGTGGGAGTGTTTTTGGTATAAAAAGGCTTACACAGACCTGAGTAAGGCTTATATATAATGAATGAATCCCCCCTTCAGCTACCGTTTTTCTTTCCTCTGCAGAATTAGTGATTTGTCTAACCCCCCCCCCCCCCAGCCACCCACCCACCCTTCGTTTCCCCGCAAACAATCTCTGCAAAACCCCTTTACCCCTTTCCAGCGTTCCTCCCAGGATCCACTTTGCACCCAACCCAACCACCATGCATGCCCCCTAGAACTTATTCAGCGGTGTTTAGTAAACATAATGCCTCAGCTGTCAACAATTCACTTAAGAGACATTGGGCAAATGTAATTTTAACCAAAACGGGAGGATAAACCAATGTTTTAGTATTCAGCAGGGCCTGCAGCTCTTCTCTAAAAGCAGAAAGACTAACACGCTGCAAATTGTCTAATTAATCATCAGGATTGTGGGATTCCTACACCAGCCAGACCCCCTTTTTTTTGTTCTGCATTGGTGCTAGACAAGTGCCCTGATCGTAACCCCTGACTGGCCGTCCTGTCCTCATACCTGCGGCACTTGGCCTGCTTAGCATGTTCCAGCAATCAACGCTGAGATAGTCAGCTGGGATGGGCTGACTCACAGCTTGCTGCCATTTTTACACCAGGCCTAAGGTTTATAAAGTCCAACAGAGTCACCATCAGTGGGCTGGGAGCGAGAGAGAGTAACAGAGAAAGAGAGAGAGAGAGAGAGAGTGGGATTTTTTTTTTTTTTTTTTTTTCACCCAAAGGCACTTCCGCTATAAATATCAAACTGGCAATTCTTTGATTTGCCAATGAAGACTGCCAGAGGAGGGAGGAGGGAAGCGGGGTCTTGCTCAGTTCTTGAACTGTTTTCAATTCATTCACCGATGGGGGAAGAGAGAGAGAAACTGAGGGAGGAATAGGGTTGGCTGTGTCATTTATTTTCCATGTAGGGGGATGAAATAACATTAACATCTCTTTCTCTCTGAAGCTCTATACGTCAAAGAGTTATTATTACTCAAACAGCAGCACACAAGCACACACACACACCTTCTATAGGCACACATCCCATTATTTTACTGCCACACAGATGCACATATAGCGTGTGTGTGTGTGTGTGTGTGTGTGTGTGTGTGAGCATGTAAAAGCCTGGACAGACACTTCAGTTTTAATAAAGCATAGGCCTTTCAGCAGTCTGGCGGATCCTGCTGTAATCTCTCCTAAACAGGTGTTGTGATTAGCCTCTGCCGTGAGCGTGCTGACACTTGGATCGTCGAGGCCAACCGTGCACACACAACCATTGGCTACCACTCGGGAGACAGATTTAACCGGCGGAGCTTGGCAATCGCACCTCTTCCACCTAATACAATGTGCTTTGTTGAAGTTCTGTTGCAAATTAATTTATTCCTCAGCCAAATAATTTAGTAATTTCTTCACAATATTCTAGTTGACTCTCACGCTGATGCAGCAACATGCCTAATAGAGTCAGCACTGCAGTGAGTGCACTTGATTTATAGAAGAGGGTTGATGGATTGTTCCTGAGATCACACTGATTATTTTTTAAGGAAGCTGAAAAGCATAAGTAGTTATGTGTGTGTGTGTGGTATTAATCAGCAAATAATAATATCAAATAAATCAAGCTGAGCAGGTATTTGGACTTTCAAGAGGATTACATTTTGATTAATCTGCAGTGTATAAAGAAAACAGCCACTCAGCTTGCTTTGCAGTCGCAATTAGGAATAATACTCATCCTAAGAACATCTGCATTGGAAAGTCTTGCTAATTAAATTTCACACAAACACACTAAAAAGTAGGCTGTATCATTCTCCTTCTTATTTGTCACTGTCTGACAACAGCTCTCTTTTACTACAGTAATTGTTAAAGATTTACCATTTTCCTCTCGTTCATTGAATATATTGTGAATGATCAAAACTTTTACTTTTTATCAGAATATGCCACTGTGGGGAAAATAGCAGCAAAGGTTCAAAAAGAAATGATCCAATCATCATGCTTGTTGTTACTTAACTGTTCCATAATATTCATCAAGTATCAACAAATTAATATTTCACAACTTATTGCTAAAAGAGGTTTGAGGTGTCAGATGGTAAATTTAAAATGAAAGAAAAACACAATATATTAGCAGCTGCAATATATATATCTTGTTATCTTTAATAAACCCACAGATAAAGTAAATAATGTTGATGTCTGGGGAAGAGATATCCACCTGATTCAGTCGCTGTAAGTAAGTTTCTGGCACACTACCAGGAGTGTGACATTGGATTAATAAACCACTAATCTCTTGCTAATCTCATCGTGTATTAGTAATTTGTCATTTGTTTTTTTGCTTCCCCAAAAATCCCAACAAAACTGTAAAAAAAAAAATATATATATATATATATCTCGAATGACAGTTGACAGGAAAGAAATATATTACATGGCGATGATGGATTACTGTACTGTTCTTCAAGGCTGCGATATGTCTCGGAGCTGTTTTTAATGGATTTTTGAAAACAAATGTGAGTTTATGACTTCCCTGAGATAATTAAAGTAAACCTGCGGTAGAACAGACTGTATTAGTTTCCGACTGTGGGAAATACAGTGGCGGCTCAAGATATTTTATGGCCCTTAATGACAATGTGAAGAAAGTAAAATTACACTGGTATTGCATTTTAAATGTTTTCCACATAATGTGCTTGAGGCAGTACATCGCAGACACACATTACAGGTCTAGATGGGAGGTTCGCTGACTCCAAGGAAGCAGAAAAATGTTGTAAGCGTTTGAATCTTGTGAGAAACAAGATAAATAAACGACGACTGAATATTTAATGTTGAAATTAAATACCAATTAATTTATAGCAATGAAACATTTTATTATATTACTTTGAGAGCCACATCTGTGAATGCATGAGGTTTGAATTTCCCTCTAATAAGTCCAGCTGAGCAATTTTAAACAGACATTTTTTCTTTAGGGTTCACAAAATTCAGACCAAAACTATTTTCAAGTTGCTGAAATTTAATTTATAATGTTTGCAACTACAAATCATCTCATTTAAATACAAACTTGAACATTCGGGCTACCTACAAGCTTTAATGAAATTAATCAGACTGAAACCCTCCACACTTGAATTTCGGGAATCCAAATTTGAACAATGTTTTTGAAATTGTGCAACCTGGAATTACCCGAGAGCGGGATCATGTAAGTTTGTTAGGGTTAGGGGTAGTTCAGTAGTACTTGGATTTCAGCATTACGTATTTAGTAGGTGTTAAATTTCACATTACTTCAGTTGAGTTGCTTATAATATTCAATGCCTTACAGTCTTTTTTGCTTCCACAGAGGAGCAGGTTACCTCTCATTCACACACTTAATTTGTATTTGGGGTAAGTGATTTTTTTGTGCAAAACATTTCAGTGTCATACCATTAAAATGCACCTTTTTTACTGCTGTCATAGCAATAAAAGCTCTGAAGCCTCCACTGTATTTTCCATGTTCAGAAACTAATACAGTCTGTTGAATCACAGGTTGATTCATATTATTACAGCTTTACCTTTCTTCAATACTTAAAATACAGGCTTCTACAGTAGGTGCACTCTGAATGAGAGCGCTGGTTTATCCTGCTATAAAATAACACATCACACACAGTTTACTTTTTTGTGAGGAAAAAGGTAATTGTCAGGTCGGAGGAGGAGGAAAATGTGTTTTAAAGCGTCTGGAGACATTCTTTATTCCGGTCCCATATTAAATTCTGTGGTTTTTGCCGCCGTAATGCTCTGCGCTTTGTCAGTCCAGGGCTCTGCTGTCCATTACATGCTTGTCAGAGTTAGCGGTGAGACCTAATGCTTCACTAGTCTGAGCTAGGCTATGCTAGCTCGGGGGCTCTGTGCCCTGTTAAATGCTATTCTGTGTTTGCCTGGGGAGTGTGAGGCTGTTAAATACTACAGTAGACCCAAGCATTGGGACTTACCTCTTGTTATATACTAAAGTAGTCTT